>NC_089312.1:34596521-34729021 GCF_036669915.1 Pocillopora verrucosa | reverse complement strand
ACGAGTAAAAAAAGGGTCCCCAGCTGAAATGGAATATCCGCGCCAAATTTTGACACCATGCTGATGGCAAAAAAATTTGATGATGTCATTGATTTGCTTCTCATTAAATAGAACAATAGTTAGTAAGTCATTGCTCCTTTCTGTAACTCAAGCACAGATGCAAGTACATCTTCCGTCTTCTTTGTGCCAGTGCTGCTATCGCATGTTGTCGACTTCTGTTTTTCGTACAGCGCTTGACGGGCATTCCTCTGTGAGGCACTAGTTTTGTCCATGTCGATAACACCACCGACGTCTCGGACGATATTGAACAGGGCGTGATTTGCGCCCATTTTTCCATCACCTACGTTACTTGCCAGCGTTGACTTGGTGCTTTACTGTGTTAGAAAATACGGAATAGACGAAGAATCCTTTCGCTTTCCTTGTTGATCTGATTTGAATGTCTGCGGAGAGCCCTCGAAGCGGTAGTTTAGGAGTACAATCGGAAACCTCTTGTCAATCTCTTTTCCATGCTCGATTGCAACGATTGTTCGGTGGCGGGAGGGACAGGATTGGCAGATGCAAGATAGTCTTCTAATGGACTCCTGAGCCTCTCACTCTCTTTTTACTTTTCCTATGCTGACAACTTGACCTCCCTCTTTTTGTACTCTGAAAAACTTTAACCGGGCACCTGTCGTCTTCCAAGAACCATTGTCATCAGAAAACAAATCTTTACAGTTGGGAAGGGAATCTAAATCTACTATAAAAGAAGCATTTTCCTGTACGCCCATTGGAACAGCAATGCTCACTAAATCTGGCCGATCCTCCTTTGCATTCTTTAGGAGTGGTGCTGCCTCTATGTTGTCAAGTGAGTCCACCTTGACTAATTTACACTTATCGTTGTTCTTGAAGAACCTTGGGGCGGCAATTTTGAACTTTTTAGGTGATTCTCTGACTTCGATGATGGTACATTCCAACCACAAAGAGTAAATTTGCGAATGTAGTAACGTGTTTTCAAACTTTAATCGAGTAATCTATCTCTGAATTTCCAGAGAAAAAATAAGCTGCACATTTTTATTTTAATTTTTAGTCTTCATCCTTTTTTCCATTGTTCACACACTTGTTTTTTCACACATTTTTCACACAACCTGTTCGGTTTTGGCTACCTTTCAAAGAGTTATATTCAAAGGAAGTAAAACTTTTTAAAAAAACGTGTGTCAAAGCAATTATACATCTAAAAGTGTTAGTTTTAACTGAAGTTTGATCGTTTATTTTCCTTGTAGAAGATAAACATCATTACCCGAGTAAACAACAGTTTTACCAGCGAGGGTCATTTGGAGTGTTTAGTAAACGGATTGTTAATATTCAATTTTTCAGTTGCATATCGAAGGAAATATTAATTGTTGATTCTTGGGTGCATAAATTCTAAAAAACTTACATAGTAAATCAGATTTGGTTGATGTAGGCATTATTTACCGCAAATAAAGAAATTATGAACAAGGCAATCTTAAAAGAGCAAAACAGAAATCAGTAGATCTCTGTATGGTCAACACCTCTTCTTGATCCCAACGTTCTCCATATGTATTGCTAGGGAGAAAATAACAACAATGGAAACTCAGAAAACAGGCCTTTTTAAATTCAGAAGGGGATGGCATAGGCTCGATTTCCTGGTGCTGTTGGGGAAAATGATCCCGCGCTTCTTGTTCACTCAGGCGATTCCAGAAATCGTTGCAACGAATTTCCCCCGTAATTTATAGCATGGAGTAGAAATATGATTATACTATTTTTTACATTACTACTCACAACTGTTATTGTTATGGATGCGGATCTTGAAGGGACATTACTCTCGTTACGTAGTTGTTTAACAATTGTTAATTGTCTCCTTGTTTTAAAAACAACAACAGAAAAGAGAACGATAACGTAGTACAGAGTTATTTACAATTGAGCAGTTGTGTGAAGAAATATTTAATAAGCACCACATAGCTTTTTCATGAAAATATAGTTGGCTTTTATGAGAGCTGCTTTACCAAAATCATCATTCTCGCAAAATTACTGTTATATAAGGTCTTCTTTCCTTGCTGTGCACAAAACGTATGCGCAATGAAAAAAAAATTTGTTCTCGAAGGGATCGCTAATGTTTTTGTTATTTGTCACCCGAACATTTTTTCACTTGTAGGTTATGTTATTGTATTTTAATGCCAATCAACTGCAGTTTCCTTAAGTGTAGGTATAGCTCCAGGTAAGAAGCAACTGAAGAGAAAATTTCCGCAAGTAAAAACACTCCGGGTAATCAAATCTGTCAAATATGAATCGACTTACCTTTCTTCAACAACGCAGTTCAAACTGTCCAGATCAGAATCGTCTTCCAAGAATTCAATAAACATACAATCAGTCATGAAGTAAAGCGAAAAATGAAAAATAAATTTATGTCAAAGGGGGTAGGATTGGCAGAAAAAACGACACATCATACCTGATAAGCCTGCTATGTCAAAGCCTACGCGCAAGCAGTAAAAGGACGTGGGACCTGGAATTACTAAGGTACAGACATGACGACTTCCGGTTGTCCGAATGTGGGTGTATCGTGTTTACCGCGTGACATATTTTTCCTTTGTTTTTCATTTTCACACGGAAGCGGATAACAAATTAGATACTCGTTGCGTTACCGTTTTACATTTGCCTCTCGTTCATGGGAAAAGAGAACGAACACTTGAGCCCATGTAAATGTCGTTTCTTCTTTAGAAGTCGGCCCTATTTTTATTTTCATATTATTTCCAGTGAGTTTTAGAGAGGGTCATTGCGCTGTCAGTAGGGGGTCAGTGTTTTGTTGAAGCTCGAGAATAATTTTCTTTCGGTTGTGTAACGGCGGAGAATATTTATATTTCAGTTGTGTAACGACGGAGAAATTCGTGGAGTTGGGACAGTTCAAGCTTTGAAAGAGGCAAATGTTTGATAGAAAATGAAATTCTTGTAACCCACTACACAGATACCTTATTCAAGGATCGAAAGTGTCTGATGCAACAGACAAGTTTTCATTGGTAAACGATTTTGTGAAATTAATATTTAAAAGTTTTCATAACGACTCTGACGTCTTAGCGTGGACTTTTGTAAAATCAAGAAGACAGGTGAATTTTTTTTCAAAAACGTTTTATCGAAAATAAGCGCGCGCCTGTGAATAATCGGTTAACTTAAATAATTGACATATAATTTCCTGAAATTTCTTTCGGTCTTTTTTTGAAACTTACCCTTTCAAGTTTGAAATAACTTAACATGTATCAAAGACGCTTCTTATAAAGAACAGGTACACCTGTAACAACCCGATGGAGTGACAAGAAAATGGTTTAAGAGAATAATTTTCACGCTCTCTTCAGAACTCGCGAGTGAGACATTGTGGAAAATTCAAGTTGCCTTGAAATCAAGGATGTTTTGAAAATGTCAGAACTGTTCCTTTAAAATCAAGGTAAAATTCATGAGTTGCCTTGAAATCAAGGTTGTTTTCATAATGCGCCAAAAATTGTTTTTGTAATCAAGGTTAAAATCGACCTTGATTTTTGAGGTAAAATTCATGAGCTGTCTTGAAATCAAGGTAAATTTTTTGAGGACACGAAGTGCGCCAGAACCCGCTTTTTACAACTACTCTGTGCGTAAATTGTGCGTGGCTTGTTTACATTCAATTGGTTACCAAAAATCATCTCACTGCAACTATTTTGCTTGAAAATCATTACGTTTATATTAGATCAAAATATATTTCCATAGTATTAGGAATCTCTCTGAACGATAAAGGTACTTTAACCGTTATCTTCTGATCGGTGAATTGATTTAAGAGCTTTTAGGACCGGTATCAAACATAGGCAGGTCATCACGGTTTGATAAATTTTTTTCCTTGACCATTTCATTTCATCCGTTTTTTTGCTATTTTTGAAATCTGTACATCTATGAACAAACGTTGTTCATAGTAACTGGTAACTCCTGGATCGAGGTAACACTGGAGATATTACATTACCAAGTTGGGATAAATTTTTAACGGTTTCAGGCGGCTTCAGTGACCAACGTTGGGATCATATGTTGTTAAAACTAGATGTTTGCCATATTTTTTTAAAATAAATGTCAAGAGGAAGGGAAAATCGTTTCATGGATATCAGGAGATTTTGAGAAATCTTTAGGGTAGGACTCGAGTTGAATTCTAAAGATGACGTTCGATCCGCCATAATGGCGGGCAAGTATGGGCAGATCAAGTGCACTTTCCCGTTTTTTTGCCTACAAAAATAACTGGAACTTTTTATTTAATATCCTTTTTGTGATTAAGAGCCTAAAGCAAGACTTCATGCCAAATTTCAGCCAAATTAATGCATCGAAGTGGCCGACGAAAGCTTGAAAGTTATATACTATCACACTTATTAAGCTATTGCTCGTGACAGAAAATCAACTTCCTGAATTCTCGGGAATTTCTAGGAAGAAAGATGTGCATCACTCAAACGATTACAAGCCCGCCCATGAAATGTGATTGGTTTCAAATCCTGACAGATAATCAAATCAAACCCTATGATTGGTTGGATCTAAACTTAATTCTGTTAGGAAAAGTAAAGGTTAGTCTTTTAACTTCGACATAAGACGTCCGACTTCAGTACTCAAACTATTATTTGGCGTCCCAGACGGGAAGAAAGGAGAGGCATTCAAGTTGTAAAATAAAGTTGCTTTTCGTTGTCACCTTTTTCCTCTGCATTTCTGTTGGTAAGTCTGAGCGCAACCCATACTTTTTTTTAAGGACCAATTTTACCATTGCCAAAGTCATAGATGCAAAGCTTGTGTTAAATGCACTCGCTCGGCTCTGGGTGCACGGAGAGTAGTAGTCGGTTTATTTCTTCAATTTTCCTTCATAACCTAGTTTTGTTCGGAATTCACCGATTAAATTAGTGTATTTTACTCTGCATAAAGAAAATTGAGGGACTGGGCGCGATTATTTAAGGAATGTACACATTTACACTTAAAATCCTGTAAAGCAACCGAGTTAGTTTACAACGAGCCAGCGCCCATTTCTAGCGTGGGACATTTTTACATGGCAAAGAAAATCTTTAAAAGCACATGGAATTCAGTTGATGACTCATTGAACATCAAACTGACGTATTCCAAGGTTATTTTGAGTCCAAGCTCGTCAATTATGTTTTGCTCTCCATGGGAAAGCATTTTAATTGACTAATTTAAGATTTGGATTAAAAAAATGCGCAACAAAGTGCTTCTTTGTGGATTCTTCAATTTTTTTTCAGCAGCATTGTGTCGATGAAATTCTGCAGCGATAGCCACAGAATTCTTTGTTTTCCGTTTTATTTGAACATATGTTTAAAGAAGCCACTGTTAATTTTTGTATTGATTGCAAATTTCGTTATAGGCGTACGTCACAAAAGATGTTTCGAAATACGCTCACAGCACGAATGTTTCAGAAAAGATGATGATGATGCTTAAGCTAAAACCATTCACTTTCTAGTGGTTATTTCTCGTCCCGGTTGGGTCGCACTGTCGTCGCCACAACCCATCTTTTTGAAGATGGAAGGACGAAAAACTACAATGCTACCCAATGAGGGAAAATTTTAGATAGCTAAGTCTTTTGTTCTCCTTTGTTTTAAAGAGGTAGTTCTATGAAGATTCGTCTCAACCTTAAGACAGGATCACGTGTCCCATTGTTTTCTCTTGAAAAGATCTGAAAATCTGTATGATTCAAAGTGAATAGCATGTAGCTATTTCAATATAACTTTCGAAACAATTTCACAACTGAAGCTAGATCTGAAGAGCTGCCAAGGAATAAAAAACATATTTTTTTCTACCTCAGGTTACGGCTTGAAGTGTTACACATGTTCAAGCTCTACAAGCTGGGATAACTGCAACGACTTCAAGGCAGAAAGGTATTGTCCAGCCAGATACGATCGCTGCGCCAAATTATCTGTACACGTAGAAAGTTCATCCTTTCGAAAATATTCCAAATACTGTACGACTGAAGAAGGTTGCAACATTAGCCGGATCTCACCCTGCAAAGGCAAAGTAAAATGTAAACTGGATTGTTGCTCTGGTGATCTGTGTAACGCTGCAACACTTCAGAAAGTCAGCGTCGCTGCTCTTATCGCATGTGCTTTAATGGCTTTGCTGTATTAGAATGAAAAGATTAAGTTTTCTTAATTGTTGTTGAACTTCGTAGCTATAGGCAGTTGTTATTAATATTTTTCATGTTTCCTTTTTTAAACACTGCAAGCAACACCTTTAACCAAGCCTTATAAACAGATTATTTTGAAAAGCTGTTTCATTTTTTAATGAATGGTAGTTTAATGTTTTTATTGTGATGATCTTTGCATAACTGTTATATTACTTTTCTTTGAGAATCATTTCATTCAGTCCAAGGTGAAATCAAATCTAGTTCAGTTCAGTAACACTTCTCGTACATCTTGTCCACAAAACTTGTGTCTTACTGTATCATTTTTTCATAAAGTAGATGTTTTAAATAGGAAAGGAAAATGGCTACGCTAAGGTCTCAGAGGAACTAAATAGGTCGGTTATTTGCACGAGGTCTAACCTAAACCGCGGTTTTTGCCAGGCAGTGAGTCTTACGTACGTATTCTCTATAAGAGGGTTGCTTTTGGCCCTCTTGACACTTGTAGTATCAGAAGAGAAACTCACAGATCGACATGGCGACTCGTGAAAGCATGAGGTCCCAGCATGCTTTCCACTCCGATATGAACATGAATCATCAGATGAAAGATTCAGCTAAATTAAAGGTAGTCTCAAACGCGAAGTTGTTAAACAACGGCTAAACTTCGTTTAAATAATCAGCCACATGAATTTGAATTGCGCCGATTAATTCAATAACACTCATGTTCGGCAAAAGTGATTGCTGGATTTTTCCTGACATAGTCACCGAATATTTACGAACCCCGCAGTTGCTGGTCAACGGATCGCAAAAGGACGACATTTTGTCAACGTTTTCCAGGCTTTTTTTCGATGATCCCAATTTCAGCACTCCAAAGTTCTCAAGCAGTTCTGTCCTTGCACAGTTCACCGTGCGTAACAAGAACTTTCCCTACAATCACAAGTATCGTAAAATCCTGGCCCCATTCTATCGTTATGTTCCCAAATTTATTTCCTGTTTTATAACATCACTTTTTCTTCCCTATGTTAGGGGGGTTACAGGCGTGGAAACCAGTTAAAGCCTGCGTACTTTGCTCACATAACAATGAAATTTGTCGCACGCTCTGGCATTTGTTACTTCAAATGTTATTTTACCTATTTAATAGTTGATATTTTTTACGCAACAACCCTCTGGTGCTGACAAGAGGACTGCATAGTATCCCACGACCATGCAGTCCATAGCGCTTAGTTTAGAATATTTTCTCAAGCCACAAAAGGCCAATTCCACAAGGCCATTCCATCCTTCTAGAACATCTCGCTAACTTGTGCTTTTTCATGTGTTTCGAAAGAGATAGTAATATCGGCCTCAAACAACTCTACAAAACATATTAAACCCCGTGCTCCAGCATTAATTTTTCCCACAATACAGTAAACCCATGGCACAAAAATACATACATTGAAAATGCTATTACATGCTTTAAGATTTAAAAAGACTACTTTATCGGATCCCGAAAATAACACTGAGAACAAAACTTATCGCACACAAGACCCCAAGTTTTCGCGCGAGACTTACGCAACTACAAATATCAGGCTCTGACGTTCACGCACTACATCAGAACCAATAATACCACCAACTCTAACCACCTTCCCACCCTTCCCCTAAGTAGAGAGAGTGATATCATACACTTAAAATGTAGCATACTAGGAGAGAAAACAATATGAGATCCTGAACAGTAAATATCAATTACTGATTCAACATCAGAGCACACGCTTATTCGCGGAAGACTATACTGTCAGGTCTTATGGTATCAGCCCAACGCTGATAATGTTTTTGCTTTCTTTTGTGAGCAGAATCAAAATTGCGAAAAATTGTTTGATCTCCCATGCGTTTCTTCTGACAAGAGTAACGGCCTTACTTAGCAGCCAGAAATTATTTGGAAGGTGTGATTCAAAAGTGCTGGCAAGTGGAAGGACGGCTCATAATATCCACGGCTGGGAGATTGTCTCACCGATCCCTTGATTTCAGTCAACCGTAAGTTTATTTACTGGTAAAAGCTTCATCAGAGTGGCGTTATCGATATTTTCACGCTTTAACTATGGAAAACACACGACATATTGAATAACAAATTGTCCGATAAAAGGAGGTAATAACCGCTGACTAATTATGGTGATCTCGTACTTATAAACATAGTGTTCCGCGGTGCTCCTCTTCCCGGTCCACTTGCGCTACAAAGGCTAAATCATGTGACGAAAACAAAAGATTCCTCAAGCACGCAAATGAGAAATGCGAAAGCCGTAGAGATGACCATGATATCCGTTCTTTGGCTGATTTCTTGCATATACCTTGGTAAGTTTACTCTCTTTTCATTTATCCGAATTCTTCACCGATATCAAAACATGTTTCCTCGCGTAAGGTTCTTTGAGCGTCCCCCCTGAAACATGGCATTGGGCCAAAACTATGCACTGAGTCTTTTGAAATGTAATATCAAGAGAGTTCTTTTTAAGAAGTTTAGCAAGAAGTTTAGCCATCATGACGGTATTATGCTCAATGCTTTAATAATACTTACACGCCGCTTACTGTATTAATCAGTCCAAAGGGAGGCTTCCACTGACGCCAGTGCATCAAGTTCTGATTGAAATAAGACTTTATGAAACTGGAACTTTCGGACGAGTTGTTACGACTTTTTCTTTTTTTTACTGTTCATTTACGCAAAATATAAATTTATTTAAGTCAACATTTGAAACTATGCGGCAAATATTCTTTCATCAGCACTTGCATGAACTTCATTAACTCAATAACGAACTTCCAATAACGATATTTGCATACCTGTTAACTCTCAATAGCATTAACGGATGAACAATTGCACCTTTGGACGATCAAACATAGCAAATATACTTTCAATCTCGCGCAATGGTTAATCATTAACAGGAATAGAAAATCAATTGCGAAGGCGCACTAGCCTACAACAATCCTGCCATTACTGGTCCTGATTCTGAGCCTAAAAAACTACCACCATACGGCCCGTTTCTTAACATCGTAGAGCAAGCAATAAGTGCCGTAAAAGAAGCCATAAAGGCGGACGTAAGTCGTCCAGAGCAGCAAGACCAGATGAACAACAGAGCAAAGGTGAGAAGACAAGGAATCGCGTTAGGTAATTTCCGCTCTCAGTTGCCACTTCAGGCCCTGCATAGCAACAGTGGCACTATCACGGCTGCTAAATGTGGACAGTGGTACAGATTTATGCAAACGTTATGCCTGTTTCGTGATTACTCACTCACCAGGGGATTTTATTTAAAATAACAATTCGGTAACGATACGGCAGACAAACACGACTTCATTACCACCACCAAAGTCTTTCGAGCACTATCTTTCTGCTGGAGTGAGCATCCTTTACTAAGCTGGATTAATAGGGATCTTTTTCGTCGCTACAATCCTACTTCCAAGAAAATTCATGTCCTGTGGATTTTTTTAAACCTATTTTAACTTCCATCTCGCTTTCTGTTGATGATAATTTACTCCATTTGTAATCTAACTGACATATCGTGAGGCAGGTTGAACATTGTCCTTAAATTATTAGATTCTTTCAAGCAATTTTCGACGCAAATAAAAAACTCAAGTTTAAAGAATGGCTAATAACAGTGATAGAAAATTATCACAATTAACTTTTCTTGCATTGCCGCAAGTATCTTCGCTAGCTTCCTACGAGGATCTTTTCTTTACCTATATCTACTCTCCTTCAGCAAGAAACATAAATGATTCCATTTCATTGAGATTAAACCAATCCGGAGCCCAAAGAAGACCTCGTGAAACTTACAAACAAAGCTTTGTGGGTATCCGGTGTTAGCAACACATTGTTAATGATGTCTATTTTGATACTGGTTCAGTATAAAGATCTTAAGGTTTTTAGGCCTAAATGTCATCGATCTAGGTTTTCTGATCGTTTATGGATTTATTCTGGTTACCCAATTTTTAGCCCTTTTGTGCATCAAGACGTACCCTACAAATTGACGTAAGACCTTGTGACGATCTGGATGTTTTCAAGAAAAAAGTCAAGATTTAATTTAAAAAAAGAAAAGTTTTTATAAAATCAAATATTTTTTACTTCATTTATCTATTTACCTAGTAAACCTTTTCACAGTTTAAGTTTGATGATATTAATATTCTTGGGAGAAAGTTCTGACTTATCTGTCTAGAGAAGCTTAATATTTCACTTCATTCACACGTTTTACCTGTTGTATATTTAACCTTTCAGGCATCATCCTTGTAAATTAAAATTGTCCTTGTTTATTTTATTTTAATTAGATTTATATAATTTACATCGCAAAGCGCAATTGAACATCAGTGGAAATCGCCCTGTATAAATATAATATTATCATGAGAAGTGTTATAAATGTCCCATTTGGACTCGATCATTACTTTTATCCTGTACCTCGGATGAACAGGATTTTCTTTGAAGAAAAATGAAAACCATTTAACATGTATGAGCTTGCGCGATCGTTCAGACTGTTTAGTTGTCATTTTGTTCAGATTTTCTCAATACCCTTCAGAGTGATAGTTATAGTAATAAAGTTTATGTTCTTGGGTATAAATATGTTTTGGGACCTCCACACAGCTCATTTTCACTCCCGCCTTATGGCTCGGGCAAAAATGACTCTGAGTCGTGCCCGAACTTAAACGTGGTTCGTACTTTTCATCGTTTTAACCCAGGTGGTGTGCGCACTCTGATTGCGTTGCATCATGGTCGTAAAACGAAAAATAAGTCATTTGCATCCTGTCGTGGTCGAGTGAAAATCTCTGGTAGAAGCAAGAATTGGAGCACGTGGAATTTAATGGAAATTCACTGTCTGTTGCCATTCCTTCGAAAGTTAAAAAGTGTTTGCGGGCCTGTGCGACTCCTGTTTTTCCTCCGTGACAAATTCGTAGTTAGGAGGCAATTGAAGAGATTCAGAAAGAATCGAAACTGCAGTCTTGCCCGAGAATCTATTCATTTGGCAGCAGTTTCACACACAGCCGGTGGCTGTGTGAATAATATCAAAGTGGCGAGTTATTTAACTAGGAATCGTCCCTTGACATGCAAACGCATTCCAAAGAGACAGCGACCTTCTAATACACGAACTATTTTCCATGTCATACACTTAAAGGCGTGAATACGGGATTCGCGGAAGGAGAAGCTTTACGCCTCCTAACACCAAACTCGTCACGCTCAACGCTTATTAAAAAGCGTACAGAGTTTCAAATATGCTCAAAGAATAGAGAATACCTAGAGTAAGGTTTTGAAAAACGCATCTCTGGAGTTACTTTCTGCGGGAGAGACTGATACTTAAAAAAAAAAAAATAGCGCGCACAC
Source organism: Pocillopora verrucosa (assembly GCF_036669915.1). NCBI lineage: Eukaryota > Metazoa > Cnidaria > Anthozoa > Scleractinia > Pocilloporidae > Pocillopora > Pocillopora verrucosa. The sequence goes on along the minus strand of NC_089312.1, from coordinate 34,717,589 downwards.
ATGAAAATATCACCTTTTGTAACACAATCTCATTTGGCCTTGCCAAACCTCGAGAACATACAGATGGGGAAATGACACCTTAAAGCTAACCCTTAATATCACATCGCAAACGGAAGTCATTAAAGGATATCCTCATAACAACTAAGCTTTCAGGTTTGAAGATTTAAAAGCGCAAGCGAATGGCAGGATTCGCTCAAGCAATCAACACCTTTTAACCATCGACTACCTTTTGCTTTCCGGCTTACCCGGTGTGTCGCCGTGCGCATTGTAGAGTTATTCATTGGTCAAGTGATTCCGTTTATAGCTCAAATTCAACTGTCCTTCATTCAGTGATCAAGATAGTAGATTTACCATACAACACTCGCGATAAGTTAATTTCCTTTTACTTAGGAAAGTAGATTTACAACACAGTTGAGTATATAATAATAACGCCGTGTAACGCAACAATAAGCCTTTTCTCGGCCATAATCGGTCTCAAACACCCGCACTTAAAATGCGAGAAACACATGTACCGTTGGAGAGTGTTTGAGAGCGTTTGGTCAGAGCTGTCAAAGAAGGATCAAAGCAGCCATCCAAATCTTTAAAAGGCTCCAAACTACGACGTACATCAAATTTTACCTTCTTGAAATCCGGTCTCAAATTACATACGCAAAAACAGTGATGGCGTTATTCCTTGAGAACCATAGAATACGCGACAAATACGAACAAAAAATACTTTTACACATTCAGAATAAATCAAATTACATTTACCTATGGTGAAAGGAAAAAGGAACGAACGGGCTAACTGTTGCGGAATGTTCAGTCAAAATCTACCGAATTCTGCTGCTTTCACCGCCATATTGAAAATGAAGCTACCACAATGCAACGCAATCGGAGTGCGCACACCGCCTGGTTTTAACCGATATGTGATCATTTTGTTCACAAAAATGCGGTCCGAGACCAAAACTGTTCCTTCGACTTAATATATTTCAACGTTCAGGGCTGTACACTCACTGATTTTTCCATATTTGCCTCATATATTATTATTGGCTTAGTACATGAGGAACTAGCGAATTTTCAAAGGGAAAAGCAAAGCGTAGCTTTCGTGACCGGCCATTTGTTTACTTTTCTGGTGATTTTATCTCTCATCTGTTTGGTGACTACGCAAATATTAATATGAGGAAATCAGACCATATCAAGGCTTGAGATTCTATTAAGAACGATTGTGGCCGCTTTGTTAGAAACCAGATACAATGGCCGCTTTGTTAAAAACAAAAGATATCAAGAAACGGGAAAAGAATACTTCACAATGGTGCAAATGATCGTGAAAGATGAGGGTTACTAATATTTTGCGGCTAGTGCAATATTTGATGCCTGATTATCCACCCAGCCCACCCTCCACCCCACAAACGCCAACAAAAACGACATTGTCTGCCTAAGGACCTCTGCCCATCCTACCTTCACCCTAACAACCTTTTTTCCAATTCTCATCACGACGAACGCACAAGTTTTCTTATCACACAACTGCCTAAAAATGAAAGAGAATTTATTCCATAAGTCTTGAAAGTTCACATAAACCGAATTCAACTGCACCTATATTCAACAAGTCCAAGAAATCGATATAAACTAAAGCCATAACATCAATGAGCTGGTTCCAAGAGGCCTTTGATTTGACTTGGGAGCTATTGGGATTGTGAGGAGAGAAGCTGGAGACAGTTATTTCATAAAACAACCATTTGCGCCTGCAGACCATATACAAAGGGTTAACATTGGTGTCATATTCTTTCATCTAATTAATCAGAGTTAACGTACGTCACAAGTTTGGATTTTTCTAGAAGGATGTTCGAATTCACGTAAATGTCTGTGATTGCATGATCAGTCCGCATGTGCCTGTATCAGTTTATTAATCGTGACAAAACCACATACCAAGGTCAATTGGATGAACAGGGAATTTTTATCTGTGACGCAAACTTCAGACACGCGTGACTTACAAGGCCGGGTTTTCACCGATTTTCTGTCAAAATTTTTATCGTTCCAAATACGCATTAGCGTTTCTTTTGAACAAGGAACGAAAAGATTACCTAAATAAAATAAGTTGCCTTAAAAGTTTAGGATAAAACGTAGATCTCTCCTGGGTTAAAGTTATCATAGGGCTATAACAAAAATCTGTCAACACCCCAAGCAATACGAGAAACGAGGAAGTGCTCTGTAGTTTAAGCTGTTGCTATGTTTACTGAAATTAAGAAGACAATTTTAGATAATTTGACGCTAACATAATGGAACTGCCATCTCTCTTAGCAACAGTGAAATAATTGACAGGCCAAGTCATTACTGTCATTTGATACTAAAAGAGGATAATAAATAGGCGTCTCTTTAAGCAACGGAAAAAGAAGCCAGACTCTCACGACATGTTTTTCATGACCCTGTATTAGCAGAAAGGGATGAGAATGAAATACTCAGTAAAAAGTCGTCGTAAACCGCGTCAATCAAATAAGAGCAGAGACTTTAAAAACGAGGTAGTCATTCGCGTCGCGAAATGGGTAACGGCATTTATAATCTATGGGGCTGTCTTATCGTGTGTTGTGACGAGCAAGATTTGTTTGCTAGTTCTAGGGCAGCAGTTTAAAAGTATCGATGAAACTACAACGAATTCCACAACCAAATATTCGTCAGAGACAAATAAACAGGCTCTCTTTTTGATGCTCGTTTTGGTTTTAATGATCCCAGAAGCTGTTTGTTTTATAATTACATGTTGGACAAGTTTGTTGGAGAAAGATCGACCGTGGCCTTCGAAGCAAGCATCCATATTTGTAAGTATCAGATCTTCATACTTAGTCATTGCTAAAATGAATCTCTTTAATGTTTGCGTTGTAAATAAGGAAATTTTAAAATTGAAATTATGCCCTGCTAAGGGAAGATTTTTTACATGAACTTAATGAACTCGGTCTGACAACATTTTTGAGCATTTCCAGTTTTACGCGCACGTTTCGCACTAAGGCAATTTGGTCAAATGTGTCGTGCGGCCATTGAGACCTGCCAATACAGCGCGATTTCTCCTCCTAAATCAGATGTGTAAAGTGAATTAGCAGTGAATACTAAGACTGACTCACAACCTTCCAAAACCACGCAAAAAATTTGAAATTGCTAGGGTTTGAAATACGTATTCATGTCTTCTGCAAATCTTTTTTCATGTTTGTTGTTTTCACTTTAGTCTCCGGTTTGATTGCTTACTTCTTCCGTGTTTCCTAAATGAAATTTATCAAATTGGCGAGTGAATTAAATCTATCATTCAATTAGACAGAGGACCAAGAATACTAGAGGTTGGAGTACTCAGTGATGCGATACCGTTAAGGTCACTTGTGTATTTAATGTTTGTGTTTCATTTTTCTGCGTTTATTTAAAATTTTTCTCTATGTCCCTGTGGTGAGAGTTATTGCAGGAGGAAATCATTTAATTTTTAGACGCCTTTAAATCTTTATCAGTAACAGTAAATATTTCGCAATTTCTGGAAGAAAGGCTTCTCTTCGTCTCTATCTCATCACGAAAGTAAATGAGAGATGTGGTCGATGGAAATCACTATTGATACAACAGCGTCACGTAGCTACAGAGCTGTGATTGCAATTTAGGCTTTTCACTCATGCTCTTTCAAAATAGCAGAAAATAATTTTATAGCCAGTGTTATTTCGCATGAGTGCGTCAATGGACACAAAAGAAAGGCGTCCACGATCTGTAAACGCTACGAGAATGAACAAAATGGCTCAAAACGTTCTAAGTTAAATAATAATGGGGAAGTTTAAGAACAGGTTTGACCGCCTCATTAGAGAGATACTTTTATTCGCCAGACAGTCGCGTATTTACGCGTGAAAACTGCGTCCGTTCTTGTGAGGGTCTTTGTGTTATGCCTTATGTTAACTTAATCAACTCTACTACGTCCTTTCACTACTTTTTGAATGAGTATTATGCATTATCTTGATAATGGCTCCGTGAAAGCGCTGATTTGTTAGTACCAGTTCGTCTTACATACTTACTGCAAACAAAAATTTCTCTTCCTGTTTCTAAAAGGATCGGATATTCTTTAATTTCCAGGAAAGGAAGTGTGTTTGCTTTTGTCTGTTTATGTGCGAGCTCCTGACACATAAACAGAAAAGCAGTGCGAAACGATTACAAGTATATTCCACTAAATGTACTTGTTGCCGGTTTAAAACGTAAGGTTGAATTCTCACAAGCTAACATCGTCTATACTTCTTTCTTATTCGGTAAGTAATTCTTTGATTTTCATTGCAACGTCGTAAAAACAAACAAAAAATCATTTTCCTTCGATGGCAGTTCTAATTTCATAGACAGACTTGTCGTACTATGTTGAACTGACAAAAATGATGCGGAGACTTTCAGCTCTCATGCTATGAAGGGTCAAATTAAAAATGAAATACTCAAGTTCTCGGCGACTGAACTCAAGATTCAATATATTGAGGAATTGCCTGTTAAACTAAACCCGTGCATAATTTCGGATCGAAGGGATTCGATGGCAATATTTCCTGCTTTGTTGAGATGTATGGTCGCTTAAAAAAATTATGGGTCAAAGGAAATTAACCAGTTGTAGCAAGTGTTTGGAACTGGAAATTATTTACAAAAACGATATCACTGCTTCCATAATTAACCCAAAGACTTTCATTTAAATTCGTGTCTACAATTGAATAAATTTCTCTCGCCCCAGCCCTCCCTCTTTGCGTTACTTGATATCAGATAATCACTATTTACTGACGATTCGCCTGTCAATCTTTTTACCACAATAGGCATTGTTATCACAATCTGATTGGCCAGTTTGCCGTTTTTGATAAGTGTACAGACAACGCTGCTCGCATCAACGTTTTACGATCGACAGTGGTTTAGCGTGGTCTGTACTCTTATCAACAACGATATTCGTCATCATTGCAGTGCTCAAAATTTGTTACAGACTCACCCGGCTGCTTCCATAACATTTTAAGCTCTGCGATGACGACTATCGTTGTCAAGAAGAATACGGACCACGCTTAACCACTGTCGATTTGTTAATTGGCCGCTTGAGAAATGTCAAATATTTTTTGGCCACTTGAGAGTAAATATTATCATCGTATCTGTTTTATGTCGGTGGAGTTCCCGCGAACGCAACACGAGACTTGGGCCATTATATTTCAAATAGACACCTTTTCCGATGCAATGCCGAATCAACGTCACACAACGTTGATCTCGTCTTCTCGGTTTTTTCGAACGCTCACAATTTTTCCGGATATACTGGTTCTTAATCAGATATCTTTGGCTCCATGTGGTCTTAAGTACATAACAGCAAGTGACACGTATACAAATAGCACTCGGTGCAGCAATTATTATCATCTCTTATTTGTATCTCCACATTCAAACTTAGGATGCTATAATTTTTTCTTTACACGGCAGACTTTGATTGGTGGATTTTTAGAAGCATGCTGCTTGTGCTACATTGCTGTGGTGATGGTGACAGTTCTACCTGTGAGCCCTGATTCAATCGTGTCACTAATGTGCAGTGTATCTGGGTTATCGTTACTATGGCAGGAAGTCTACAAATTTTTGTGGCAACGCGAAACCCCAATCAGCAAGCGGGTTATAGTGGCATCTCTACTCTCCACCGTTCTTGTTTTTGCTGGCACTATCATTCTGTCTTTCAAGGTAACTTGAACTAAAATTGCTTTCGTTCTTCGACCTTGTTGTTCACATTGTTATTTATCATTAATATATGTCTAGAAATGTTGAAAAATTAAGCAGAACTACACTATTTGCAAACATTTCATGAACGGGTGACAAATTATTGGGTTTCTCTACATTTAACTTAAAGGGTAACTGACGCCAAATTTTTCTTCTTTTCTTTTTTTTTGTCCCAATACATTCCTCTTGGATTAAAGAATCCTAAATGAGCAAATTAACGATATAATGTGCAAAATCAAATTTTTTACAAATTTTTTTTGAGGCTTAATCGACGGCCATTTTGAGAACGGTGCGATTCAGGTCACGTGATGTGATGCGTCACACGTGTGTAAGGCATTGAAAAGCGTCTTGTCAAGACCTGAAAGTAACAACTTCGCCCGGCTGTTCAGCTGCTATCGAAATTTACGAGCGGAAAAAAATAGGATTTGTTCCACTCTGGTATAGGCCACCATTTAGAGACTTCGAAATACGAAGAGAGAAATAAAATAACGAAGGCTGAAAAATCGAAACGCGACGGATCGCTTGTCTGTATTCAGAGCCACAGGTAATTTGCACGCCATTCCAAACAGCTGCAAAAAATTATGTTTTTTCCTCTTACCATTATCGAGTCCTATACTAAAATAAATGTTTTTTAGTCCAAGCCGAAAAGCATTTGACTTTAGATTTTGTCCGGTGTATATCACTGTGACTTCAGGCCCATCGGTTCTGGATTGAGCGTGACTAAACGCAAAGTGTTGTAGCGTATTATGAGAGGTCGTCATCTGGTTTCGTGAACGAAACTCTTTCACGTTCCCGAAATGTACAAGAACTTTTTGTTTATTTCCTTCGATGAATTTCGTTTCTAGCTGAGAGTTCTCCAGGAATGATTAAAGCTAGCATTGAGCTGCATATATAGCACATTCGTGTGCCTAAGTTTAATTAACTTCCAATGGAAGTGAATATTAACAGAAACATGGTGTAAAAGAATGTTACAAGAAACGCTTTGTTATGAGCGCCACACTCAAGCGTTGTTTCTCATTTGCGACCGGAAACATGATGAAATCAATCCTGTCCGAAAGGTTACTCGTTTCAAAAATGTATCAATGTCAGCAGAGTGAACAATAAATTACTCGCCCTCGTTTATCGTAAATAAAACAAGCCGACAACCTGAGAGAGTAAACCACTATAGCACACGTCAAGGGACCACCTCGCACCCACCGTTTAAAACGTAGTGCTTTGGTAAAAAGCACTACGGAAATAACAAGCACGTAATGTTTCTCAAATTACGACCTGAACTTGAAAAACAAAAACAACCAAAAAAAAAAATATATTTATATATATATATATATATATATATATATTCACGCTCAAGTTATCCAAACCTGTACCACTCTTAGCCGTGTTGAAATTTACGATATGGACTGAAAACGACAGGATGTAGAACAAAGAAAACGAAAACCAGTGAAGCGCTCTGTAGCGATGTTTTTTAACAAAACAAATGCAGACGGAGTCAGCCTTCACCAGTTTCCCCTAACCCTGGATGCTGAACAATACATCTGGCTTCTGCCTGAAACTATTCCACTGTAACATCCTCCAAATTTTTATTTTTGACGACATCTACTTCTTGGCAAAAGATTTTTTCTTCCTCCCTCCACATTGATTGGAAGAATCCACACTGACACCTTGTAATAAAAAAATCTGTAAAGTAGCAATTTTTTTCGCGATGTTGAATAGAAGAAATAAAGAGCACAACTTGTATGATTGGTTTCACCAAAAGGAACAGTTATCAGCTCTGTAACTGTCACAAACGTGAGAGATAACCCAAACTTTAGGCTACTTTACTTTATTTACAATTCTGCATGTGCGAGTGCTATTTTTTCTGCATCGTGTTTTAAAGTAAAAGCCGAGAAATATTCAATAGTTCGCCAAATTCAACACAGGAAAACTTAAAATCGATTCAAACGCGTGTGAACCTGTATAACCCATCCAATTAAACTTCCACAAGCGTGTATGTTTGTATTTCAGTCAGTGAAACCTTAGCTTCGAAAGATGCGTGCGTCTAGCATAAAAACACTTCGCTCCCATGGTATTCAAGAGTTTGCACATTTGGTTTTCTTTACTTGATCGCTCCTACATTTAACAAGCGACTGATTTTCAGATACTTTATTTATAGTCGTAAATGCTATCACCATTCTCGCTTTCTTGATTGAGGCGGCCGCAGCCCTCGGGCTCTTGATCCTCTTCTGACTCTCGCGCTCTATTTTAGGTTACGTTCGTCCTGGCGGTTCAAATCGCAAGGGCCTGGTTTGGCCAAAAGATTCATAAACCCTTTCATTACGTTCGCCTTCCATCGAGGCCTCAAAATCCGAATAAACAGACCCCGAAATAGAACTACTTTCACTCGAAGTACTATCCGTCATATTTACTTTGGTCAATGTACACACGTGTGACGTATAAGGTCACATGATCAAAATCGAAGCTTTTACGGCGGATGACTCATGAAGCTGCATTCAGGAGAGTTTTCCCGGCGAAAAAAGGTACAAAGAGGCATTCGAAGCACATTGTATCTGTTTCAATGCGTTACCCCAGGCATTTAGACGGTATTCCGAAAAAGTGACCTGTTAGCCGTCAGTTACGCTTTAACGTTAGATCCAACCAATTTAGAATTGAATTGGTAAAAAGTGGCACACATCATTAACATTCGTAAAGACAGAAGCCAGTGAGCGTTTAAAATTGTTTTTTACACGTCAGTTGATTGTTTCGAATGCAACACAGAATTGTGATAATACTGTATATTAAAAGCAAAAAATGCTCTTTTACTTTTGGTTAGGAATGCCTAATACTGCTATTTTTTGCAAGCTCAGGAGAAATTTAATAAATTAAATTCATGGATTCGAACAACAAAGATTTCTTAATAGCAAGCCAAAAATTTAAAGGACACAAAGAATAAATAAATTCCTGTCATTTCTGCTTTGACATGGCTTTTAATTTGTGAGGATCCTTAGTTATCTTTCTATAAGATATCATGTTATTGAGAAAAAAAGTGAAAAGTCGATAATTTTCTTGCTTATTTTTTGTTTTAAGGTGACTGACCGAACAGGACAGATTTGTTCTCAAGCTGCTTTTTACCTGCTCTCCATTGTCTGGTCGCCCAAGTTTAGAGAAGTCCAAATTCAAGGGAACTATGCCAAAGGTAAGTGTCCTGAGGCCATCAATTCATGTAGCATTGTCAACAATCCAGAGCAAGGTAACGATGAGATTCCAGAATCATCAGTCATCAGACTTGGGACCGTGGAGAGCAGAAACAGTCACCAAGAGCAAGATCCTACTGTAGAAGGGGAAGGAATTCCAGTTATTTATTCTCGCGATGCAAGTGATAGTCACTCACAAGAAGGTAATGTAACAGGAAGGATAGCGGATTCTATCGATGAGAACCATAGATTTAACCCAAACCCAAGTTCTTGTGTGCCAGGAAGCACAGTTCAAGCGAAAGTGGCCATCATTTCTTCTTTCTGTAAACTTTTTTTCATCCCCGTAATGGCAGTTATATTTTCACAAATATTTGACATTGTGCAGCTCAAAAACATCTCTAACGGATTTCGAGATATAACAACTTCAAATCCATCATTTTTATACTTTATACTTCACATTGTAACGAGCTTCTTCGGTTACAATTTCGGTTGGCTCGCATGTTCTCTCGGCATGCACTGGATCGGATATGCTCTACCGTTGATGCTGGCAACACCGATTTCTGTTATCGCGCCACACCTCTGGAAAATATGTGAAAAAAAAGCACTTCCATTACCGTGCGCACCAAAACCTTCATATTATACAATAATGGCCGCAGTGTTTCTGTGGCTTGCACAGTGCATGGTGACGACCTATTACTTGTGGAAAAGTCCCGAGGAGAAAGCAAACCGCTTGCTTTGGATTCCATCTTACAATGGTATGTATTTTTACACCTTCCTTACTAAATGATAGACAGAGTCCAGAGGTACACATTTATTTTACATGTTCTGTCACTTCAAACGTCGTCGAAGAAAAATTTTGCCTTGAAAACGTTTTTCTTTTTTCTTTTTTTTTTGTGGAAATTGATAACGACGAGGACTTAAACCCAAATCTTAAAATAGGAGAAAATAAAACTGCAAAGACATCGAATACCGAAAACAATTTAGTCAACGAGACTAAACGGAGGAAACCCAATAATAATAAGAAGAACACTACAAATATATTAATCACTACATATTGCGGGATGAATGAAGTGATCGCTTTTATCTGAGTTATATAGTCCAAACGGTAAATTTCGTATTTTTTTTCCTTAGGTGTTTGCTTTGAACAGTACTTATTAACTTACAGACGAAACCGCTCATCTGAAAAGGAACACTCCACACAGCAAAATCTGCAAAGTAACTATTTATTTTTTTCTCCTTCCTCTTATTTAGCCGCCATTATTTTAATCTCCCAGCCATCGTTCGTCACCGAAGGTTATGAAAACTCTAATCGTGTCACTCGAAGAAATATCACCTTGTCTTAATTATCATGTGGCGATGGCCGGATTTCCAAGTAAATTGCAACTAGTAGCAATTATTTAACACAGAAATTCTCACAAGTTTTGTTCTTTTTGATAGCCTCTAGAGGAGAGGATAGTCAAATGCATGTCTTCATTTGCACTACAATGTATCTCGAAAAAGACAAAGAAATGGAAGAACTTCTTCGGTCAATCATAGATGTCAACAAGAACCTACAGAACTCAAGGCACCGTTACGAATCACACGTGTTCTTTGATGGTTGTGTTGATAAAGACCGGCTGAACAGTCATGTGTTGCGGTTAGTTTATCTGGTGAAGGAATTCTTAAATTTGCCTCTCAACAGTTGTATCAAGATGAGGACCCCTTACGGAATGCAGCTAAAGTGGACAGTCCGGGACAAAATGGAGTTCACAATTCATTTAAAGGACAGTACAAAGGTGAAGAATCTTTCTTGCTTTGAAGTAATCTAAATTTCTATTGTTTATTATTAATACAGGGCAGTTAACGCTCAAATTTTGCATTTTGGGCCAAACAAAGGTGAAGAGGAAGAAGAGGTGGAGCCAAGTAATGTATATGTCCTACATCCTGGATTATAAAATCCCTGAAGGTAAATATCAACTTTTTCATCGTATCAAATTTTTAGACTATCTTGTCATTATGATAAAATTAATCCAGCCTTATATATGATTACATCTCAGGGAAAGACGACCAGTGCTTCATCCTTTCAACAGACGGTGATGTTAAATTTACCTACGAGTCCGTTGAGACCTTAATTGATCGAATCTGCGAGGATACCACAGTTGATGCAGTTTGTGCCCGTACCCATCCTCTAGGCCGTGGACCCATCGTATGGTATCAGATATTTGACTATGCTATCGGCCATTGGTTTCAAAAGGTTTGTGTTGTCATTTGAGCTGCAAGATGAGTATAATAACCATATCTAGTCATTTTTATCGTGAAGACTTTTTTTCAGCAAAGCAATCGAACAGAAAAGTTATGCTTCAGGGAGATAACAAAGACACCTCTATTTCAGTCAGGCTTATAAATGTATGCAAAACAATTTCTCTATTGTTTTTAATTTTTTTTTTTTTACTTTAGGTGACTAATCATATGCTTGGCACAGTCTTGTGTTGTCCTGGATGCTTCAGCTTGTATAGATGTGAGGCTTTGAGGGATGTTTTAAAAGAGTTTGCCACTCCCGCAAAAGGTCCCTTTGAATATCTTTCCAAAGACCTGGGTAAGGTTCATTCTCACCTCTTTTTTTACCTTACTCCGTTATTTATTCATTAGAACTCTTCGGTAATTACATTTACTTTGTGCAAATAAAAGATTGATAATAAGATAAATGAGTAAATAAATGATTAGTGCCTCTTAATTTCTTTTCCTCCTGGACCCACGATTGTCACCATCAACCCCCTTATACTGTAACCGTGGCATAACTATGCTCATATGTCATCATTATGCTCATATTGCTAAAATCAACTAAGTCACAACCATTTTTTAAGGGGAAGACCGTTGGTTGTGTACACTGATGATACAACGTGGCAAACGATTGACATATTGTGCTACTGCGAATAACAGCACTTACTGCCCGGAGAGCTTTGAAGAGTTTTACAAACAAAGGAGACGATGGACGCTATCTTCCCTCGCTAACTTAGTTTTGCTGATCAGCAAAGGGAGAGAAATACTGAGAAATAACAAACATGTCTCGTTTTTATTTATCCTTTACCAAACGTTCGTTGTCATTTTCTCTGTGATCGGGTAAGTTAAAAGCATTTTTAAAGTTCACATGAGTTTTTAGACATTGGCACAAGTCACTGAAAAGATAATTCTTTAATCGAGTCATATGAAGCATCAATCAATTTTTTTGGAAATCATCCTATATTCTTAGCATCTTTATTAAAAACCGCCAAAACAAACGTTATTTATGATGGCGTGTGAAAAAAAAGAGCGAAGCTTGCCTAACATAACTTTCAAAAGATGCGCTTTTGCAATTCCTGATGATGCTAAGGGTTAAAAAAACCCAGGATTGTTTACCAAGGAATGAGAATGTCTCTTGCTTTTAGAGCAGTATGATGTGCCTTAGCTGTCGTTGCTTATTACTGCGGGCAGAATTTAGGCCCAGAAATTTGACTGAAACTGTAATGCAACTTGACTAGTTTTTGTCTTTCAGATCGTCCACATTAATTCTGGTCATAGCGGGTGGAATGACACTATCAGGTGTTCCCATAAAGGAAATATACGCAGTCGCATTCCTCTGTCTGGTTTTTGTTGCTTATGTATTATTATGTCTCTACAAGCCAAAATGGCAGCTGAAAGTATCCAAGATGCTGACCTTTCTTTTCTCAGCAATTATGTGCATCATAGTAATTGGCATGGCTTCTCAAGTTTCAAAAGATTTGCAGGCAAGAAAAGTTTATCCAACTGTTGGAACGATAGTGTATACGAACACAACTTTAACAGCACCAAAACTTCTGCAACACAATTTACTGGCTGCTGTGAGTTCCCTGTACTTAGCTGGATTGATAGGGGTCTTTGCCATTGCTTCTTTCTTGCATCCAGGAGAAATCCTTTGCTCTGTCTGTGGAATTTGGTATATCTTGTGCCTGCCATCTGGCTTTCTGTTGTTGACGATATACTCCATTTGCAATTTAACCGACACTTCTTGGGGTACGTTTATTATAATTTTATCATTTCACTACTATCGTTGAACTCTTTGTAAAATTATTTTTATTTCCTGCACTTTGCTATTACACACCTTTATCTTTCAAGGACGCATTGATTTTTTTTTGTATTTCTAAATCAAAAGTGCAGAAAATTAGAGAATTGCAATCTGCCAAGATCAGATACGCAACAGTCAGCGAGCACAATTATCCATGCAGATGATTTTCTGAGGCATGCTCTCAAGTAAGAACTTAAAAGCGCAAACCCTATCTTTGAGTATAGTTTTTCTTTTCTGAAATTTCTTCTTAGTGTGTTCATTTTTTCTTTTTTCAACAGGAACAAGAGAGGGAGATTATTCTGGGTGTCCATGTTTGTGTCTGCAAAGATCACATCAAATTAGACCAGATCAGGATGAAAAAGAGAGTAAGGTACAGGATGATAAACCTTGGTTTCCAAGCATAACAGGGAAACCTTTAAACTCTACAGTAGGCCTTGTGAACTAGATACATCGCAAATTTAACCTACATTAAATCAACCAGTCAAAGTGGTTTATTGATGAAGTGTGGCCTTAGGACATGATGTACTTAGTCAACATGAAAACGTTTCAAACTCGTAGGAATCTGATCTATTGTTGCTGATCCTTTTATTAAAAACTTGTCACGGCGGCAGCCCTTGAAATGCAAGTGGATGGAAGGGCTTTTACGTTTGGGCCTAAATAAGTTAAGAAATATTTCAAGAAGACTAAATTTTTAACATTTCATTCTGAGGAATAACAGGCGAGCAAACCTTTCGTTTCCATAATTTTCGTATCAGATAAGATATGAGTTTGGGGAAAGGGTTCGGGCCCTCAGAACCCTCTTCCTGGATCTGCTATTGATTATTGTGCCTACCCAAAGTTATCTTTTTTCTGTCACTTGTAGATGATAGCTATTTCAATTATTGCTAGATGCAAAGTTTCCAATAACCTTTTAGTCCTTTAGCATTTCTTTCCTAAATCAGACATTGACGATTTTGCTTAAATTGTAGGGTCCCGGTCCGTCAGGTCTAAACAGGAAAGCAGAGTCACCAAAAGGAATAACAACAAGTAAGGCTTGAGAAATAACTGATAAATCCGCCTCGTATGGTGAAACAAGACAAAATACTTTCAGTTCGAAGATAAACATTTTTCCAAGTTGTTTCTCGGCGTGAAATAGGTGCTGCTGCACTACGAAAGTTTCTAAAATACCAGCGTAAAACCAAAACAATTTACCCCCCCTGGAGATAGCCTGATGAAAAAGACATCGACATCTTGAGTAAAGGCTCAAGTTATTGTTAGAAAGCTCTACAACAGGGAAGGCGGTAACTTATCCTAAACACCCATAACTCAATCGCAAGAAAATTGCTGACGACACACGTATTTCCTCCTTTCTTAGCTTTAGATACAATCCAAATGTCACCGTCTGAAAAGGAACGTATTCACACGCCAGTGAAGAATTATTTACAAGATAAAGAGCTGGGGGTAATAAAGCTGAAAAGCTGAATTTGAATAATATTATGTAACCAGAACCTATCATCCTGTCACGAAATGGATAGGTGGAAATTAACTGCACAGCGCCACACACTGAGCGAAAAGCACTTAGGACTCTATTTCTTTCTTGTAAGGTATTCTCTAATATCATAAATTCCGCTAACTATTACTTACAGCAATTCACTTCATTCACTTCTTTGATCACTCTCTCCGGGCTCTGGCTCTAACTAACTAAAGTCCATAGTGTTGATGCACATAGTAATTTACTATCGGCAAGTGCGATTAGGCATGCGGGTCAACTGACCTAGGAAGATTAAACATTCCTTATCAGAAGATTTCTGAAAACATTTTACACCAGAATCTCATGAATGAAGAACAACGTCCTTAAAGCTTCCGTGCAAACGATGAATCATTAACTTCGAAAGCCAAACAAAAACTAAAGTGTTGCTCTAATGAAAGGTCAGTAGGCAAAGTATGCACGTCCACCGATCTAGATTAGACAAGAAGCCACAATCAGGAAACTCATCCAGTAATAACCATAGTCCAGATAACTTCGAAGTTTTACCTCAAATCTTAGCTAATCGCTTGGTATCAACACAGCAAAAATGCTCTCTTATCCTATGACAATTAACCAAGACCCTCCTGCACTTTAGATATGAGGTAGAAAAAGAGAGCATAACTCATGATGGCCATATTTACTAGTTGCACATTTCGATAGAAAAGAATATAGATTAATCATAAATTAAGCTGGATTAAAAGATAATTTGTTTTTCTTGACTTTGATCGTGGTTTCTGATTGAAATGTTTTTCTTTTTTCAGAAATATGCAACTGGTTTCGTTGAAAATGGATATGAACTCATGATGGATTTAGCTGGATTACAAGAGGAAGTAAGTTTGACCTTATGATAATTATGAGAAGCCTCAAAAGCGTTCGGATTGTACAGACTGGCCTAACGATTGTTGGAAATTAAGGTTTCAAAATTGATTCTATATTATTATTTTTTTCTTATTACTAAAAAGGTATGAACAGTCCTTTGTCTACTACTAAAGTGACAAAGCTCTGCGATCGGTTCATATCGATTGTCAGCTTCGTGTCTGTTAAAATCGTCAACTCTCACTGTGAAGGATCCTGAAATCACATTTTATAAATTTCCAACTGATAGATCTGTTTTTCGAGGAGGGTATCCTGTCTTTACATCATAACCCCCATCTGCTTTGTCTAAAGTAAATCAAAGTCTTAAGCCTGCGTAGAAAATTTTCTGAACTCCTCAGGGAGGGGAGACGTACAAATCCTCATTCTGCAGACTTTGCTCTACTTGCTAAGCAATATTTATTTTAAAAAAAAGTGTTACGCAATTCTCCTAGAGGCAATTTATAGATAATGCTTAATGCCAATTCCCACTAAAACATATTTTTTTTACTTTGTATTACTGAACTTTTGAGCTCTTCAATGCTGTCAGTTTTCTTTTGCTTTCTATTAAAATGGAAATTGTCCATTATTTTTATGATATTTCAGGATCTCAAAGAAGTTGGTGTAGAGGAAGCGGATACTGAAAAGCTCCTGCAACACATAAAGAAAATTCCTCTGGTTAAGATCAGTGACGACATTCCAGTAAGTTATCTAAACAACTGTATTTGTATCTAGGAATCAAGGAATCAAACCAATATAACCGACAATCAAAGAAAGGAAACTTGTGCCCATTTCTTCCCGAAATATTGATTTTCAACTCGTTGCACGCGTTCGCATGGTTTTGATCAACCCACTTAATTATTCATTTAGTAAAGAAGCTTTACAGTTTTTATTGCGAAAAATGAACCAACTAATCATTAATGTTGGTAAATGAGAATACAAAATAGTTGCTATCGATAGAGGATATTTGAACGTGTTGATGTCTTTAATGCATTTCTATCTTCAGGGAAACGTTAGAGACTGGTTAGTAGAGTACCGTCTTGAAGAATATTGGCACATGTTTGAATCAAAAGCATGTACAGATCCAGAGGCTCTTCAAGATTTAAAAATGAAGAGCGAAAGGAACCCGAGGCAATACTTGAAAGAAAAATTTGAAATCGAAAAACCAGGCCATTTAAAGAGGCTTATTGAGGCTCTTCACAGTTTACTTCCTTCTCCTGGTACGTACGACTTAAGAAAAATAACATATTTCTTCACCTCATATTTTCCTGAAAGCCATATATTTCAGTTCATATGATACCTATATCTTGTCGGTCAAGGCCGCAAGTGATATCATCGGCCCAAGGTTTAATGAATGGTAGTTATGTTTCTCTACCTCACACTAACATTATCTGAATGTGACCTTTCCGCTTGCCTAGTGAGACTTGAACACTTAGATTACGAGCTCGAGAGTTCTATCGCGAGGTAGGTTAATGAGGCTTTGTCCTCGTTACCTATTACATTTAGAAATAGAGAGTGACGTAGTTGATTGTTCCTCTCTGTCCCCTAGCATGGAACAAAGTGGCCAATTAGATTGCAGTATTTTGTGATAGAATACGAGTAGATTTATATTTACTAAGAGCAAATTATGATTCCAGAAAACTCATGCTCTAGAAAATTTTATGTTTTCGCTTTTCTATGTCATTAAAAGTCATCAAAAGGCGATGAGCAAGGTTCGGACAATCGTTTGCTGCAGTAAATATTAAGAAAGTTATTTTCGTAATTAAGCTAAGGCTCTATGAAAGGAGGCGCTCGTCAGTCATAATTTGGCTTTGCCTTTGATTTTCTTCATTTTTGTCCGGTGAAATCTCTCAAAATTTTCACAAGTTGTGAAAATTGTCTTGCCCATCATTTCAAAGCCGAAAAAAAATAGGGGTTATAGAAGCAGTTTTCTCGCTATTTACAATTTTGTGTTTTCTTCCTCTATCTAAAACTTGGTAATTGCTAAGTATTCTTGGTTCTTTCAGAGATGAAGAAAATCAGCTTCACAAGTTGTGAGTTGGACAGAGTTCCTTTTGTCGAATGGGAAGATTATGATGAGATGAGGAAGGAAAACATCTACTGGGAAGGTTTACTTCCAATATGCCTTACTCCGGATGACAAGTCCTATGAGTCAACCACTTTTGGCCAAAAAAAACTCCGGAACCTTAGGATGACAGTTCTGTGGGTTTTCGGTGTAAGCAACACTTTGTGGATAATACTAGTATTGACTCTGTTTGTTCATAGAGACCAGGAGAATTTAGGTTTAGATCTCATCAGTTTTCTTATTGTCTGTGGAGGCATATTCTTGGTGCAGTTTTTAGCCCTCCTGTGCCATCGCGTTCAGACATTGGTTTTTTTTTTGTCACGTACACCTTGGACTGGAAATAATAGAGAAGATGAGAAAAAATAAAAGGAAACATGGCAAAAATGATATTAGATGGAGGAAAAATAGGAAAGAGGGTTTTATATCCCATGCTTAATTTCTTGGTTGTTATTTATTTCAAGAAAATTGACTTAACAAGCTGTGCGGTACAGGAGAAGGCCGTTTCCCATTAACTTCAATTGTCATTGTATTTAGGCACTGATTAGCCATACGCTTGATATAAAAAGTCAACTAGCACACAGTAGATAGTATTTGTGCTGTAAATTCAGAAACTTATTTGCACAATTGAGGCAGTTTGAGAATGAAAGTCCAATATCATTTCATAAATCCGCAGGTTAATGATTTCATGTGAGGTTTAAACTCAAAGATCAAATAAATGACATCGACAAAGATACTATATCAAAATAACAATAACATACATTTATTCTATACTTGCTCTACTTGGTTCTGCGATTATGGTTGTATCAGTTATAGCGACCAAAGTTATTTATTACAGAAAAGAAAAGGGAAATCGAAAATAATTCGTCTAGAAATTGCCGGATGGCAACAAAAAGGAGGGAACAGTCGAGTAAATAATCATAACAAAAAACTTTTTTTCGCGGATATCCCACTCCCCAAGCTGAACGAATCTCTATAGCTTCCTAATGTTTTGATTTGAATATCTAATGGACCAGCTTACCAGCAATGTACTGATAATTGGTCGACAATTTCTTCTCTTTTGTACTAAAAAAGTTTAATAATACTATTAGGCAGATGATTATCATGTCGAAAGTTTGCGGATGTCCATTGCATTACTCACTTTCGGATATCTCAACTCTCTTTCCCGAAGGAAAAAGTTTCAGCTCAAGATATTTGCTATTTAATATTAAGATTTTAAAGTGTGGAAATGGAAAGCGAAGCACTCCTCAATAACGCAGACATAGTACGTTGAGATGCATGTTTATTATCAGCTTATTCTACGCCCTCAGTCGGTAAACTGTACGGTAGGTTACGTTAAAGTGAGGATGAATGAGTCCATCCAGTCACTTAAATGCCCAGAATTTATTTTGCTCATCGTTTAGGGATCACAGGATTTTGAAGAGAGATAATTCTTTTGGAAGCTCTAGTACCTCTAAGAAATGGCGGTATTTGGGAGACTTGTAATTCAATCGCTTTTAGTGATCGTGTCAGCTCATTCAAGGTTGGCATGATGTTTTGAACCAAAACGTTACGATCAGTCGTCGTAACGGGTACCTGCGCGATAAATTTCCCTATTCGATGAATGTGGTATTTGAGCAGTTTTGTTCGGACGGGGTTTTTTTGCATGAGGTTTTTTCTATTCAAAATATCAATTTCAAAAAGAACAACTATAAATATTTATAATGACTATTGTTTGTATTAAAATCATTGTCATTATTCAATATTATTATCCGTAACATTAATTTCATCATATAACTATTGCATGACCATTTGGCGTGCGTCTGTGGCCCTCTTCTGATCGTGACAAATTTTCTTCTAAATCAAGCACGTAGGTCATATAGACAAAGAAAACGAGTTTTATGTCTGGACTAAAAACTTAGACTCGTGAAGGATTTCAAGGCTAGGCTGTTATTAATTTTTAGTTCCCTTTTCCATGCATAGAATCTCCTAAACGTAAATATCTTCTTAAACAAGTATCTTATTAAACATTGAGGGAGGTAACGGAAATTGAAAAATTTCCCTCATGTTGCACGCAAAGAAAAAATCTCTCCCAGAGAGAGTCAAACAAGGAAGTAAGTTGTAATTCAGGCTGTTTTTAGCTTGCAAGAGGTAGATCCCTCTTATCACCGATTAGGCAATTTTCTGTTCTTAAACAGTAACACAATTAAACTTCGATCTTACTGCATTCCTTTCATTCCGACATCTTCAAAATGAAAAAAAAATCATTCCAGCTGCAAAATCGACCTTGTATCCATCCTTTATTTTCTGGCAACACTGACATGATTGACAGGCCACGTCATTAATGACATTTAATACTGGAACTTGAGATTTTAGCGTGGCGTCTCTTTAGCTAGAGCCAAGCAACGAAGAAAAGAGCGAGATAGACGTTCTTCCTCGTTTTTTTTTAAATGTTTGAAACCATCGACAGTGGCAACATGTCAAGTATGACCCCGGATGAGCAGGAGAAATTTAAATTCACGGCAAAGAAACGACCGAGGCGACCGGTGTCAAAAAAGAGCAGCGAATCCAAATATGGTGTATTCAGATGCGCCATAAAATGGCTAGTGGCAGTTATAGTATTTTCGGCCGTCTTGGCGTGTCTTGTTACCAGCAAGATTTGTTTGTTGGTTCTCGGGCAGCATTTGAAAAGGTCCAGTGAATCTACAGCGAATTCCACCTTGGCAGTGGAATATTCTTCCGAAATAAACAAACAGGCACTGTTTTTGATGCTCGTTCTGGCTTTGATGATCCCAGAAGCTGCCTGTTTAATACACGCAAGTTGGACAAGTCTGGGGAAAAAGCATCGATCATGGCCGTCAAAGAAGGCATCTATGCTGGTAAGTTTTTACTTCTTTTCTAGACGTTAGAAAGTATATATTTGAGGGTTACATATGCCTACTTGCCTTAGTGCAAATATGCAATTACACAAAAGCCTTCAACGTTTGATGAAAATTTGAATTTATATTTATGTTGGCATGATCCTCTAGACTCTTAAGAAAGATGTTGAAGCTATAAAACAAAGGAAGCATAATTCAATGTCCTGAAGTAGGCTCGCTCTTTTAATTGTTGTGAATGCATAGAACCGCAATTATTTCGCTATGCCAAATTATGAGAGTTGCCAATAATAGGCAACCATGGTCGTTATCAAGGCTAGCATAATGACTCACTAGGTTCCCAAAACACTCTCCAGGAGAAAATATTGGAATTTCGAGGAAAAAATTGCATAGCAACAAGTACTATGAAACAAGTGATGTTTTCTTATTCAAAGTGCTACCTTAAACAGTGACATATATTTAACGTTTTTACCGAACTGCGACATCATCAGACCAAGAGTCTTTTAATCCTAGTTGTTTGTATGTTTTGTTTGTTTGTTTTGCTGCTGTGGTTGTGTTGCTGCTGTTATTGTTGTTGCTTCCTGGCGCAGTTTTTTCTCTTAGGAACTACAGGAATATAAGATCACCAGTGGTTGAAAACTTTCTTCTTATTAGAGAAAGGAGAATGGCTGCGCACTCACTCATTTCCCTCCAAGTCATTTTAATTATTTACTTTTATCAGATTTGCTGATTTTTACTTCTGATTTACATTCTTCATACGACCCTATGTTTTGAGCGCTACTGCCACTGGAAAGTGCTCACTCTGAGAATTTGGATCTGTTTTAGTTAAGGCGAACTCCTCGCAAATATTGCTAGAAGTCAGGTAGTACTTGTGAGTATTCAAAATTGCAGACGCTCTTTTCCAATTGATGTAAAAATGCTCAACTACTTCGGAAGGCCAAATTATCGATGTTACTCATGATAGGCAACTGAAATCGTTTTCAACCAGATGGGAAGTATGAATAAGTAGTCAGCACTAATAATTACATACAAAATTCTCACACCATCTGATAATTACGGCTTTATAGGCGAGACTAAACACAGTAAAAGACGATAGTTGTTTTATTGCGGTTAAAAAAAAAAGCGGTGTTAAAGTGATATTTTCGAAATCATAATCAAAGCGATATGGAGGTTTATAATTTTCTAAGAAATATGAAGGAATGGGTCATTTTCTTTCTCTGTTCGAATGACCAGGCTCGATACTTACCGTACGTTCATTTTGTGAAAACGCACATGAATTTTTTTACTTTGCTAATGATACTAACAGTATGAAAGGCGCGTGACACGCATGAATCTATTAATGGCCTTGCTCACTGCATAGTCTCTGTTGCTCGGTGGTAGAGGCCCAAGGGCAAATTCCAATGGTTCAAGTTTCGTTTTCTCTTAAGAAACTCGTGACCAAGCGAAGAATGTGTTTCTGTATTCCACGAAAACCTCGAAGTTAGCCATCAGTTTCCTATTCTAGGAATACATATATTTTTGCTTTCTCCAGGAAGGCCGTGCTTGATCAAACGTAACCCATTATATTTCCAATCAGACGATATTGATTTCGTGAGGAGTTGACGAGGTCATTACACTTCTATCTCGTAGAAATATGGCTTTTGTGTAGGGTGTTCATCGGAAATAAGTAAGTCAGAGGGTTTCTTTGATTAAACGATGATTTATAACTATTATTGCCAGTTTTATTACCATTGCTTTTACTTTCTCCACCATTTTGCCCAGGACTACTTGGCATGATTCTGTGTCAGCCTCTTGATCGTGATAAACTCTCTACAAACCACATATAAAGCCGGGTCAAATGGACGAACAAAAAGTATATTGTCCGTGGGGCAAACTTTAGACATGCGATGTTTGCGCGGCCAAACTTCTAGAGTTTTTCAGTCAATATAAACCCCTAAATTATTATAGAACAAAATCGTAGAGTCTCTTCAAAACCTTAAAATGAAGAAATGACTTAAATTCAAATAGTTGCCCTATACTTGACTAAACATGAAACAAGGAAGTAAGTTCTAATTAAAGCTATTATTATCCTTGCCAACATTAGGAAAGGCAATTTTCTATAAGAAAATATTGAAAATAGAGTGTATCATTGGCGATCTTATTAACTTCATTTCGTCTCAGCATCGTCCAAAAGCAACCGATGCATATAGAATCGATCCTCTTATTCTACGCACTCTTTCGGCAGCATTTTAAATATTCGAAGGGTAAGGTTTGATATTCAAGGGCAAAAGTAGGTATTATAAATTGGCTTCTCTACTTTGACAAACAACGGGAAAAGTGCGAGAGAGACCCTTCTCATTGCCGAAAACCATCGGCTACCGCGAAGGATAAGCAGAACTAAGAATACGTAGCAGTCAAACGATCAAAACTGTCTGAGTCAATTATGAGCAGCAACTAGAAAGCAGTGGATTGATTTACGTGTTAAAGTGAATATTTGTTGTCACTGTCTTTGCGGCAGTGCGATGACGTTTTTTTACAACAAAGTTTGTTGACTGGTGCTTGAGTAATGAAACGACTGTCAATTCAACCCAAACTACCTGATGTTTGTCCCTAATAAATCACACAGGCCTTGTTTGTGATCCTCCTTCTGGAATTACGGGACTTATTGATTCCGGAGTAGCTAAATATTAGTATTCAATTACATCGTAATGGCAAACTGGGATTGTCTTCGACCGAAAATTGTCAATTTTCGGGGAAATATTTTGTAGGGAAGCATGGAACTGCAATGGTAACTAAATATGTAGGTAGTTATGCTGACTCAACTATTGGATTGATACATATGAAACAAGAAATCTGTAGGTGCTGTTGAGCCCATGTTGTGGTGGAGATGCAAGGATTACTGTTTTTTTATTCTTTTTTTATCTTTAGACAAATGGTTTGCCCAAATTGCTTGAATTTAAGGAATTTAATTTCACAATTAAATCAAAACACACGACTTTATCATGGAACATGACCTAAATATCGTGTACATTACAATGCACGTCCACGATGGGTTTCTATTGGTAAGAACTTTAAAGGTCAACCTATTCCCTTTTTAAAGTTTGTACGTGGCCTCCTGTAAGAGGATAATTCCCCTCTTTAAACTAGAAAAATCGTATCAATAAAGCGGTCTACCATTACCTCGTATGCGGTCTTATCTTAGCAGGCGCAATGAACTATCTTTCCGTAATAATGTTCAGACCTGACAGCGCTATTAGACCCATGATTACTAAGTTTGATTTCTGAAAGTAATGTTTTGTCGTTAAATCAAAGTTATTGTTTATCAGAGTGATACCTTATTTTTTTCTTCTTTGGCATTCACCAATGCCCTCATTTTGACCATCTTCAAATAATAAGTAATTTTCCTAACACTGCAGACTTTGGTTGGTGGATTCTTTGAAGCTTCCTCGCTTTGTTATATCACAGTGGTTATGGTGACAACGCTGCCAGTGAGCCCTGACTTTCTCGTGGTGCTTATGTGCAGTATAGCCGGGTTGCCGTTAATGTTGCAGAAAGTCTACAGAAAAAAATGCCAAAGTGGCCAACGTGAGCAACGTGAGCAACGTGAGCAACGTGAGCAACGTGAGCAACGTGAGCAACGTGAGCAACGTGAGCAACGTGAGCAACGTGAGCAACGTGAGCAACGTGAGCAACGTGAGCAACGTGAGCAACGTGACCAACTGAGCGTGTGGGATATCATGATATCACTAGTGTCTACCCTTTTTTTTTTTGCTGGCAATATCATGCTGTCTTTAAAGGTAACTTCTAAAGGCTTTGCGTTTCTATCTTACTAGGTCGAATTTCCTAATTAATTAAGGGTAGTTGTCTTGCTTTTAGTCTGCTATAAATCTTTAATGAAGAGCTCATGGGCGATCTAACTTAGAAAATGAATCATGAAATAATAACTATGCGTTTCCCTTTTCCTTACAAGGATCAGGTTTCCTGACTCGAAATAACTTTTTATAAAGTGCGGCCGATTCTGATGCATTTTAGTCTGTGATAGATCTTCATCGAAGTGGTGAGGAGCAATTGAACATAGAAAATAAGTCATTTCTAGTGCCGCCACACAAAGGACTCAGTACTTTTTTTGAACATGCGACACAAGAAAGGAGTCTTTTACCATGAACTAAATGCTTTTGTCAGCTATAAGGCTGCATCTGGTTTTGCGTCTGAAAAGTATGACAGTCCTATGAAAATCTCATAACGATTTTTTTTCAAGAAAAATTTTAAAGTGAAGCTTTTTCATAATCATCAAACAAGAATTTTCTTCTATGTTATTTCTAAAGGTGGCTGACCTGAAAGGAATAATTTTGGCTGAACTTTCCCTTTTCCTGCTGTCAATTGTTTGGTCACCTACGTTTAGAAAACTCCAAATTCAAAATAAACATGAGGAGGAGAAAAGAGAGACGAAAAGGGAGAAAAGCACCGAGATGGCGGAGGAATGCGTTGATACGTTACAAAAACCCGGAAATAGTTCGAAGGAGGCATTCGTGGCAAAGCCTTTCTGTGAAGAAATGCTCAGTAGAATCAGTAACAGCAGTGAAGGATCCTTGCAGAGTGAAACCGGACCTCCTTGGTTGACCAGAACAGCCCAAGCGAAAACGGCCGTTATTTCTTCCCTTTGTAAACTATTCTTCATACCTGTAATGGCAGTTGCATTTTCAAGTGTTTATGGCATTGTGAAATTTAATACCTTTGACGGATTTAAGGCCATAACAATGTCAAATCCGTCATGTTTGTACTTCATATTCCACATTTTGGCCAGCTTCTTCGGCTACCATTTTGGATGGATCGCGTGTTCTCTTCGCATGCAAAGGGTTGGACTGGCTCTTCCCTTGACACTAGCAACACCAATCGCTGTCATCGTAACCCAGTTTATAGGGTTTTGCGAAACAGAAACAATTCCCTCACCATGTGCATCAGGAGACGTACACTATGTTCTTGGTGCGGGACTCCTTCTGTGGTTAGCACAATGTTTGGGAACCACGTACAACCTGTTTAAAAGTCCAGGAAAGATTTTGGGAAAAGTGTACGACTCATTTTGGATTCCTTGTTATAATGGTAAGTTTTTTACAATCATTTCTTATCAAAACTGAACTACTTTCAACTATTTAACTCATTGTTTTTTGTAAACCCTTAGGCTTATTTAAGGCTCACACGAATTTCAATAGAAAAAGTTACTGAAAACGAAAATTGACCAGAAAAGTTCTTTTTGGTGTTAAGGAGATACTGGTCTCGTTTTAAACTTAGCTGAAGCGTAGACCAGTACGTGCAACTTGAATCACACTTGTACTACCATCTTTTTGCAAGGTGAATCAAATGGCTCTTTTTTAACTGAGTGGGATGCTCAGTGTAAGAAATTTATTCGGATCAATATCAGTATCTAGGCAACTGCCCACCTACCCCTCCCCTAACCCAACAACAGTCTATTGATAACAAGTTAGCGTTAATGTTGGGTTAGGGGAGGGGTAGGTGGGCAGTTGCCCAGATACTGATATTGATCCATTTATTCTTTACATTTTCAGGTGTGTGCCTTGAACAGTACTTGTTGACAAACAAACGAAACCTCTCATTTGACGAGGAATGCTCTTCACAGGAAAATGCATCAGGTAAAAAACAATGACTTCTTTTATATTTCTAAAGATGTTTGGTCTAATTTTTTTTTGCTTCATGAAATTGTCAAAATGCTAAACATAACAACGCTAAGATGACCAGAATACGAATTTTTCATCAGCTTATAACCAAAAAGACAGAGGATTACATGTGTTCATCTGCACTACAATGTATCACGAGAAAAGGAAAGAAATGAAACAACTTCTGGAGTCAGTTTACGATGTCCTCAAAAATAACAAATCAGGGCATCATTTTGAGGCACACGTGTTTTTTGATGGGTGCCTTAGGGCAGAAGAGCTTAACAGCCATGTACTTCAGCTGGCTTCGTTGGTGAAAGATACTCTAAAAGTGAAAGAACTCAGCGACTGTATTAAGGTTGAGACCCACTTTGGTATGCAGCTTAAGTGGAAACTTGAATTAGAACGAGAGACATCCTTCACAATACACTTAAAAGATAATGCAAAGGTAACATTCAAATTTAAGAATTTTGATTTGGTTCTTTTCACGAACGCATTCAGGAGAGAGCTCAATTTTTTTGTTGTTGGCTCAATCACAGGTGAAAAATAAGAAGAGATGGAGCCAAGTAATGTACATGTCCTACGTTCTGGATTTTAAAATCGTCACAAAAGCATTAGAAGACGACCAATGCTTCATTCTCGCAACAGACGGCGACGTTAAATTTACTCACGAGTCTGTTGAAGCCTTAATTGATCAAATGTGTGAGGACTCTAGAACTGGCGCAGTATGTGCTCGGACCTATCCCCTTGGAGAAGGACCTGTCTATTGGTATCAGATATTTGACTATGCTATTGGCCACTGGTTCCAAAAGGTTTGTGTATTCATGTTAGCCACATTGAAAGTACAATGATTACGTTTGAGTCTCAAATTTAGCTCGGCCTAAAAGCGTATCTCTGAATGTTTTCCCGCCTTGTTAATCCGAGACGTAGCTCAAAACAACCCGTTTTGAGCTACGTCATGACCCTTTCTCTTATTCTTAAAGTTTTCAACAGAACAATTAAAAAGGAGCAGAAAGGAAAGATAAAAGACAAGAAATCATCCATTAATTAATACGCTCTTTTGATTTTAGGTGACCAATCATATGCTTGGCTCAGTCTTGTGTTGTCCTGGATGTTTCAGCTTGTACAGGTGCAGGGCTGTGAGGGATGTTTTACCAAATTATGCCACCTGTGCAGACTCCGCTTATGAATGCCTTACCAAAGATATGGGTGAGTTAATTTAAACCACGAGAAAAAGGGCTTATCACCAACCTGTAACGTTTCCTCCCATCCTCCATCTTCCTAAGCTTTTTCTTCCTCTGAAGAATGTCTAAAGATTCAATACTTTTCTGGCTCATTAGAATAAATTGAAAGAGATTCTCTTTAAATACTTACGTTATAAAATTAATCTGCAACCAATGCTTTTCCCTATAAAAAAGATGTATGTAATATTTATTTCTTACCTTTTTTTAAACAATTCCAAATCGTTGCAGATTTCTCAGAATTATTTGTAAATAGCTACCATTTTATTACTATTTAGCTTTTTAGAGGGCCGCGGGGTTGTCAGTTGTTTAATTACTAACTGGCTTATTTATGTACGTAGTAACTTGGTATTTTGCCTCTTTCCTTATTGGCTTGTTTTCATACATTCAGTCGAGGCGATAAAATAACACGGATTCTTCCGTTTCCTTCCATTCCAATAGACAGGGTGAGTCTCGAAAAAAAAACATCAATCGGTATTTAGAGCGATAGATTGTCCAGGTTTTTTTAAGGACCCTTTGGGAAAAATGATTAATTAATGCTGTTTCTAAAGAGCACAAGCAAACTGCGATTGAATTTTTCTCGGGAAGGACCTGTGTTTCGTAAGCTTATCCGATATTACCTTTGAAGCTGTCCTTATCCACCGTGATTTGTCTGATTTAAGTTGTAATAATTTTTTTCAAGGGGAGGACCGCTGGATGTGCACATTGATGATACAAAACGGCTGGCGATTGACATATTGTGCTGCTGCAGAGAACAGCACTTTTTGCCCGGAGAGTTTTCAGGAGTTTTATAAACAACGAAGACGATGGGCGCCATCAACACTAGCCAACCTCTTTCAACTTATTAGGGAATGGAAGCAGACATGGAGTAACAACGAGCATATTTCTCTTTTATTCTTTGTATATCAAGCGTTCCTTTTCTTCTCCACAATCATCGGGTAAGTTATGTCCATTTTTAATATTGGTGTAATCAACTATAAATTCAAGATTTTGATTATTTTTTATCGAAGCATTATTCATCAATCAGTTTCTGTGTAATTGAGATTTTTTTTTTTGTTTCTTCGCCATTGCCATGGGCCTGCCGTCATAAAATCTATAAAAATTAATCGTATTCCTTCACAGATTGAGCTCGGTAGCAATTTACTGCGATACGAAAAGCGGAAAAGAAATTTCAATCCGCCTTTTAAAGTTATGAAAAAACGAAGAACAGAAGTCAGGAAATGGTATTTAGGGTGCGTTTTTCACATAATGGAAAAAAGTTGAACTTGCTTTCACTTTTCTATCAGTATTTGAAAAAATAATTTGCATTCAGGTGCACGATTTCATGTATTCTTACGTTACCTTTTTTTCTTGACGACAATCTAGTGAAGCCCATGAAATAACACAATTCCCTTTTGTTTCAGAGGTTCCACAGTCATTTTGGTCATAGTGGGTGGAATAGTACTTGCAGGTGTTCCAATCAGCCAGATAACGACATCCGTGCTCCTTATCCTTGTTGTTGTTGGTTACGTCCTGGTATGCCTCTACGCTACCCCAAAGTGGCAGCTTAGAGTGTCAAAGATACTGACCTGTTTTTTCTCAGTAATCATGTGCACTGTGGTGGTCGGATTGGCTGTCCAAGTTTCCAACGATTTAAAGGAAAGGAAAGTTGAGCCATCTGTGGCAACGACGATGCAGACAGAAACGACATCGTCAACAACAACAACAACAAAACCTTTAGAACACCATCTTCCGGTGGGGGTGAGCAGCCTGTACTTAGGTGGACTGACTGGAATCTTTGTAGTCTCTGCTCTCTTGCATCCAAGAGAAGTTATCTGCTTGCTTCCTGGAATTGGTTACTTCTTCTGCCTTCCATCCGGCTATCTTCTGCTGACAGTTTACGCTATCTGCAATCTAACTGACAGTTCTTGGGGTATGTTGTCTTTTTCTTTCGATCATTACCTCAATTGTTGATAAGCGTAATTTTTTCAGTAGACTTTCGTGCACGCAAAAGCGGGAATTTTCCCTTGTGACCCTGTGAAGTTCATACATGTTTCAGGCTTTTAACGAATTAACAAAATGTCCTATGAAGGCTGTTTTCTGAAACAGTCTGGATCGAATCCCTAGGCCCAAACGTACTTATCTACAATTAAGCTTTATAGACTCGTGGTTGCTGTGCACTACATTGCAAGGGCTTGGGAGAGGCCAGGCTTAACAATGGAAACAAGATAAGATGTAAGAGAGGTGCCCTTAAACGAACCGTTTCCTCTGAGTACGCAATCTCGACGCTTTCCCTTTAGTGAGAAATGATTGATACATTGGTAAAAAGCCAAAAAAAAGGTTCCCACATCTACTTGACGCCAATTTGCTGCGCTTCATTGTGAGAATTTTGTTAGTTTTAAGCTATAGCAATTTCCAAATAAGCTATTTGAAAGCAGGCTTTTAACGAATTAAACAAAGTCCGTGATAAAGGCTGTTTGCTAAAACAGTCAGGACCAACCAGCGGTGCGTTGAATGGTGCATTAGAGAGGTGCTCTTGAATGGTGCATTAGCCGTTGACTTCGTCACGTTTCCCGCTTCTGTTGTATTTTTGTTCACACGTCTTTTGTTGCTGGGTGATTCTAAGAGTCGCCTCGGTTCCCATCGGGCAATTGCGTTCTTCTTGTATGGAATTGTTATCCACCCAGAGAATAGTTTGCAAGTAGACAACGTCTGGGCTCAGTAAGTTTCCTAAGCACAAACGTATCTACAATTAAGCTTTATACACTCGTGGTTGTTGTGCACTACATTGCAAGGGCTAGAAAGGCCAGGGCTAGCAACAGAAGCAAAAGAAGATTTAAGAGAGGTGCTCTTGAAAGAAGCTTTTTTCACAGAGTACAGAATCTCCCTTAGAGTGGGCTCCTCAGCTCCTCAGCTCTCCAACCATGGGTCTAAACAACTTCAACGTACATCATGGAAATTATGTCAAGTCAAGAAAAAACCTGATCAGATAATCTTGCAATTAGCGGTAGCCACCTCGGATCAACTGTATAAGACTTCATTGTTTCTAAAGAATGGTAAAATGATCGAGTCATTGGTAAAACGCTAAGAAAAAGTTTCCAAAGCTACTTGATACAAATTTGCTGTGCTTTATTATGACAATTTTGTTAGTTTTAAACTTTAGCAATTTCTAGATAAGCTCGAGCATTCGGTACCCCTACCACCTCATCGAACCTCCACAAATCTAAATTAGCTCAGAAGTAGAGATCTATTTGGGATGATAATCTATTCATTCGTTTTTCATCTCGACCAAGTTTTTTTGAAATTTTAGTTTCTTTTTGTTAGGAACCAGAGAGGAATCCTCTACTTTCTCGGTAAAGAAAAGCAGCCAAAATTCATTATGGGAGTATTACTTATGTTGTCATTGGACCAGATCAGATGGGGGTGGAGATGAGAGGAAGAAACTCTCAGATTCCGAGGTAAGCCGTGCGAACTAACTTTACAATGACATAAACACAAAAGAAACATAAGGGAGGACTTCGATCGATTATAGGCAATTGCGACTTTTTATGTGGATAATTGAAAGAACACTTTACTCATGCTATCAGGCTTCTTCGTTCTATTTGTTATTTGGCTTATTTAACATAACATGACAGATTTTGTAAAGCAAATAAAGGACACTTGAAATACAAAGAAACTCGCAAAACTTCCATGCGTGTTATGTTTTAAACCATCGAATAAGCTATATATCTTCATCGTATAAATAATACAAGTTGATGATTCGGGATGAATTTTAGGTAGCAGGACCGTCAGGTCTTAACACGAACGTAGGGTCAGCAGAGCAAGAAAGGATGGAGGGGAATGCAACAATCACGCCTGTGGAAGAAATACGCAGCAGTCAGGCCAAAGGAAAAACACCACGTATGAAAGGTGAACTGGACGCAACCCATTCAACAAATAACACAAGAAATTCTTTTCGTCTTTTGAATAAAGAGAATGAACAAAACTTCTGTCGTCAAGATTAAAAAATGTTTCCTGAAAGAAAATTGATGCAAGGTTAGACAATCACAGCCTTAATTCTTTGTGATAACCAAAATTTTGGTTTGAAAAATCAGTGCTGAAGTATTCTGTATTGAGGCTGATGGCAAAAATAATCGGCAAACTGAAAGGCCAAGTAATTGCGGGATAGTATGAATTATGATTACTCTTTCTTGACCAAAAGTCTATCTATTGTGTGAATGATATCACGTACAACCTTGATCGTTTTGTTAAAGTTGAACATTTTCATGGTGACCTGTGGCCTTTAGAAGATGAAAAAAAAGGAACGATTTAAAGTTCCAGGAAAGATACGGGTAAACAATAGGGGTGGCGGTTTTGATCAATATTATGGGAAGTTTTGTCCAAAGTCAACCTTCACTCATAATTAAAATTATATCACTATTTCCTACACCATCAACTTGAATAATTATCCAAAATATTTTATTTGAACTTTTGAAGCGATGTACCCTCCAAAGTCGAATGACGAACGCATACTCGGGAAGCAGTTGAAAGATTCTCTGAGTGAAATAAAACTTGAGGTACAAAATCTTAAATGAGCTTAAATAATATTTAAATCAATAAGAATTTGTCATACAATACACATTACTTCATGTACAATTAACCCTCACACAAATCATTCAGATATATAAAAATATTTTAAAACGTGAACTGAAATGGACCCTAAAATTCGCAAGGATGACACTTATGATGATGAATGCAACTCACAACTGATTGAACACGGGGGGTAAATTCCACAATCGGAGCTTTGCGAGAATTGCAAAACTTACAGCTTAAATGATTTTGAAAGATTGAAATAATTTTTCCAATTCGTTACCTCTATTTTGAGAGTTAGTTCTTATGAGTCAATTTCCCTCAAACTTTTTATAGCGTAGGGGTAGAAAGGTCGTAGTTTTTCTCGTTGTTTCAAAATTTTTCATTAGGAAAATCGCTCTTGCCGATCTATCAAAACACTTTGTAGACCGTCTTTGGACAAATACCGTGATTGGCTTGTTATCGACCTGTTGTCGTCTCTTGCAAGTATTTTTAATTTAATTTGTTCAGTTGATTGTGATTTTGATTTTGGTAGTTAATTGATGCGCTTTTCTCTTCTTAGAAATATTGCAAACGTTTTCTTGACAATGGATATGAATTTCCTGACGATTTGGTTGGAATAAAGGAGAAAGTAAGTTTGACGTTGGCATGGTTAAGCGGAAGAGGCAACTATGATGTAAGACAATACACACACTCTCGCGCATGAATCAATTGCTTACTGGGGAGAGGTTTTGAGAAACTATATAATCATGCAGACTAGCATAAAAAGGGTTGAATTTTCTCTCTTTTCAAAAGATAATCTAAATTATATTAATACATATACTAAAACAGTGGATATCGTATATAGGAGGGCTTTCACTGGCTACTCAAACTCCGAATATCCTCTTCTTTTCACCGCCGAACAACGCGTGGCATTAGCGCCCGAAAAATTGTAATCGCTGCAGGAGTTAAAATCATGTATTAGTGCAAATCAAAGAAATTCGTTCATTTCTTTTTTGATCTGCTAGGATCTTGAGCAAATCGAAATCAACGAGGGGGATCGTTCAGAGCTCCTGGAACATATCAAGAGGATTCCAACGCCTAAAACAAAGCACAAAATGCCAGTAAGTTTTCTAAACGAATCATAATTAGGGAGATGAATAAAGGCGGTAAGTTTCTAAAGAAATTGCGGTGCTGCGTCGGTGAGAGAGCATAGCAGGTAATTTAGTGTTAACAACTGAGTTGAAAACGTAAATTGGCCAACGTTAAGAGTAAAAAAACTGACGTTTCGAGCGTTAGCCCTTCGTCAATCGCTCTGACGAAGGGCTAACGCTCGAAACGTCAGCTTTTTTACTCTTTACTGTGGCCAATTTACGTTTTCAACTCAGTTGTTAACATTAAATTATATAGTTGGGGAGGCCAAAATGGCTTGAGAGAATCGTAGTCGACGTTTTGGCGCCTTCGAAGACAGTTTAAAAACGGTTGGATTATCTTTGAAACCCATAAGGCGATCATTTTCGCAAGTTAACCCAATGACGTCTTTAGAGTGCAAAAGCGAGCTGTGGTGAAAAGCTGAGAGTTCACAACCATGTCATTATACTATGGACTGTTTATTAGGAAAGACTCTCTTATTGTTATGTGAAACCCCATCCAAAGATTTCATAAACGCTATCATACAACCTAATTAATAGCGTTTTAAAAACCATTTTCCTCTAAGTTCCAGAATTCACGTATAACTGAAAATCTGCTTTTGCAATCTTGTTCCAACTGCCAATGAAAGAAGAAACAAAATCTATAAATATCCTAACTTGGGCGAAAGCCTATGGTGAATGCTGATGTTCCTTGATTAACTTTTGTTATCAGGAAAACATTAAAGGCTGGTTGAAAAAGCACCGTCTCGAACAGTATCATTCCGAATTCTCAGAGGTATTTAAGCATCCATGGCAACTTCTAAAGTTGAAAAACGAGCCCGAAAAGGATTTCAAGGAGTCCGCAAGGAAAAAATTTGGAATTGAAAAACCAGGCCATTTTAAGAGGCTGCTTAAGGCTGTTTACAGTTTACAGGTGAAAGGTAAGCAAAGCTTAAATCATTGCAACGTAGTACTCTAATATTCTGCATGATGCAGTTGTTTTCCAGGAACTTTTCATTATCTCTGTTTGATTTAGCGGTGGCATTAGAGTTCAACTTGTGATGACTCATATGAAAATATATTCGTGCTTCATGGGCATTGTACTTAGAAGCTGATTAAATAATTAGTTTAACAACCTACGGACACCCATTTGGAAAATATATTGTCATTTCAGAGATTTCCATGTCTGAAATGCTAGCAAACCGACCAGCAGAAGTCAATCTAAGATTGCATTCCTTTGAAATGATCTGGTTCAGGTTCATTGATCCGAGAACACTCGGATCGTGGTGCACAGAGAAACGGTGTTCGGCTGCGTAGTGTCAGTAAACATTTAAATAATCAGCGCAAAATTTTAGCGTGCGTGAGAGCGGAATGCAATCGAGCGCAGAATTTGAGAACGGAAAGATGATGGTCGCTAAGAGTAGCGCAGTTGTTTTCCGCAGGAAAATAGGAAAATTTATCGATGATTCAACGACAGTTAAAGCGAGCCTTTCGAAGATGACGAAGTTCTATTTCTTACGCTGGTGAACAGCATGCAAAGTAAAAGTCATATGCGTAAGAAAAGAATTGAGAACGACCTAAATGCAAGGCAGAAAAGCAATACATCGTATCAACAGACAAACAAATCGCACATTTCTGAGTTCTCATGGTTCAGAGATGTGGTGCCTAAGTTAAGGCTCGAGAACGAGCCCAATTAAGAAGTCATTCTCGTCGGTGTAAAGAATAAACAGCCAGGGTTGTGAAAACGAGCAAAGATTTCTCAAAATTCAATGTGGGAGAGCACAGGCAGCCCAAGCTCACGTCTCGAGAAACAGCCAAGATTAATTCATGAGAGTGTCACGCTTGGTATGGCTCGATGTTAAGTTATGAGAGGAACCGTTGAAAATTTTAACGCGTTATAAGGAATAGTATAGGGAACGAAATATGGTCGACTTACAACGATAAATATTTCGAAATATGAACATTTTACACGTAAAATCAATAAAAATTGTTCACATCCTGTGTCCCCGTTGTAGTTTCTGGCAATTTCTGCCGTTTTAAGCTTGCTTTACCATCATTGTTATTCCTGTTATTGCTGTTTGCGCAAGAACTTCGTCTTCGCACTCACTCGTTAGTTCTAAGAACTAATCGAGTGGGTGTCCCAAAGCAAATAATTCAAACAAAAGGAATGCATTGTTAATAACAATCTAAATAAAAAGTGTTACTTTTCATGCTAACTACTAAGAATTAAAATATATT
The DNA here is from genome assembly GCF_036669915.1 of Pocillopora verrucosa. Lineage (NCBI taxonomy): Eukaryota > Metazoa > Cnidaria > Anthozoa > Scleractinia > Pocilloporidae > Pocillopora > Pocillopora verrucosa. Next base: position 34,682,605 of record NC_089312.1, on the reverse strand, counting down.
TATACAAACTATTTTAGAATTAATAACACTATTATAACCGTCATTCATAGAACTCTTTATATTTTGACGAAATCTGGAAGGAAGTGATTTGTTTAACATTACTTGGTAATAAATTCTAGAGTGTGGTACACATACAGCCTTGTCTCAGCTGTGTTGATGTCATCATTTGTTGTTTTTTTTATTGTTATCATTATTTATTCTTGCTGATTCGTAGCGAGGGCTAACTGTAGAAATCGTAATTTGCGTGCTGAATTCGAAGTCTGCAATATGCGAGAAATCTTCGCTTATTTTCATTACCACGGCTGTTCAATTTAGATAGTGACGAGAGCAACTTCGCACTCAGCCTCATTCTCGCGCCTAAATTTCGACACCAGATCTTAGAATAGTGAGAACTTGGAAACGGCTGTTACACCCGGTTTTGAATATCTCATATGGCAAGGTTTTGGTGATTGCGTGTGTACAAGCCGCTTCTTCACCTTTCCTAGATAATTTCAGTCAGTACTGGTAGAAACAGGGCTAGGACGTTTGTGGCAACAACTGTACCATCTGAATGTATTTCAATCCCATTTTTTTTTTAAATCTAGGAAGCTGCCCCCCGTTACGTTATGGTTTAATCAATATTTTGCTTACTACGTTCGTTCTCGTCCAAGTAGACTGATTTGTAATAACCCTTTTTTTTTTTTTTCATTTTTAGGACATGCACAGATGACAGTCCTCTCCACGGAGCATACACTGAATAGTGTTCTGCCTGTCCAGTCTGATAACGAGGACTATCCTGAAGACGAAATAACCTTCTGGAAAGAATTACTTGAACAAGGATTCCTTTCTCCGATTGACGAAGCTTTAGCGTCCACGTCTTCTGCGGAAGAAGACCTTCGGAAGCTTAGAACAACAACTCTGTGGGTATTTGGTGTCTGCAACATGATATGGATGGTACTTATACTGACGCTGGTACAAAAGGCAGACCTAAAGATTTTAGGGCTCGATGTCATCGCACTTAGCTTCCTGATCATCTATGGGGGGATATTTGTTGCTCAATTTTTAGCTCTTTTGTGCCATCGTGTGAAAACAATTATGCATATTTTGGCACGCACGCCATGGACTGTACAAAAAAAGAATGGAAAAAGCGTTTTACAAAGTAGAAAACATAGGAGATTGCATCCTCTTTCCTATGCTTAAGTTCTTGTATTGTTGATTAATTAGTCAACTCGTCCAATTATTATTATTATTATTATTATTATTATTTTTGTTATTATTATTATTATTTTTTTTCATTCTCTTAGTTAGTTAGTTGCTAGTTGAGAAACATAAATTTCCTTTATTTGGTTTAATTCTAGATTGTAAAGGAAAATGTTAGAAAGTTTGTAACTTACTTTCAAACTCAAAAATGCACGGAACCTTGGATTTGATTCTAACAGGTGATTTCTGTATCGACCAATCACGATACAGATCAGGAAACGCCAACACAAATCAAAACCACTACTTTAGTATTTACCACTGTTGATTGCGGTTTAGATGTGTAACGCCTTATTGGCCATTTCCTCGTAACACAGCATCATTCAGAGATAATTTTTGAGTTCAAAGACTTACTGTAAGTCACTGAGTTTTTTCTTGATATATAATCACTGCAAAAAGTTAACACGAGCATGTTCTTTTTGTTAGTAGTGTTGATATTAGTGTAAACACCCGCAATGTAGTAAGTGTGATTCGTTTTCCTAGTAGCCTTTTTTTTGCTATTTTATCTGTCAGTTTATTGATTATCTGAACAATAGCGAAGAAAATTATTTTGTGCCAGAATTTCGTGATTAAAAAATAGTTCTAGAGAGTTTAATGACCAATAATTGTCCAAAATCCTGACTTTTAAAAGAATTTGTTGTTATTCAATCAGCCGTAAACAGTCGTTGTTTGGTCATTACTGTAATTAGAGTCAAACTGTAATCTTCACCTATCTTGGTTTTTTCTTTAGTTTTTTTTCAATATCTGCGTTGTTTTGAATGTGATCAATCTTGTGAAAAGCGCAATTCTTTCGTAGTCAATCGTTTTTACTCAGTTGCAATGTATTAGCATTAATTATCTAATCCTTTAGCGTTGTAGTTTACAGGCTCAAATAGGACTGCATTGTAAAGCTTTTGCTGAAAACACCAGGGACACAGTAAGGCAACATCTAACGGCACATTGGTTACATGACTGTATCAAACGATACGTTGAAGCTAAGTCTTTGTGGAACTTATTTTCTCAAAGATATTCAGCAGCCCTAATAGATTCTGATCTTCACGCAGACGGCTAGTGCCGATTCCTCCAGTAAGGGTCTTTCCAAATGAAGAGATTGTTGAGTTTTTCCTCTGTCCTTTCATTTATGTGAGAAGGCAAAAACCTGTTTTCACAAAGACCATCTAATCCTTAAACACCTGTACAAAGATGTTATTTTTCTTCTTCCAGCAGAATGACTGTCAATCGTATAGTCCAATTGTTCGGATGAGATTAGTCCTGACAATTTGTTTTCATTCATTCAGACTTTGCTGGTGCCAATTGGTTCACGCTTTTTCTATTCGAGGCATGAAAATCTCGTGAATTTTTATTTCCATCGCCAGAACTTGTATTAAAGAATGTCGAAAAGTTGAATTATATATATAGTTTAAAGTGATGATCTAGTCAGTGGTATTTTATAACTGATTGTTCTCCGGAAATTCACTTCCAGTGATTTATATGTCTTTCCTTCACTGGTACAGCGCGAATCAGCATTCTCAGCTCCAGAATCAATTCGTTTCCACCCAGAGTCCCTAATGTTGTTGAAAATTAAACAAATCTTAAATTAAAAGAGGTGCGAATTTTTGAGAGGAGTGTAACTGCTTCCGTTGAAGTCCCCGTGATTAGTTATTTTTAGACAGAAAATTATAGGTAGTGTTTAAGTTCAAGATAAGACCCCGTGTGATCAAGATCGTTTTTGAATAGAAGACAAGTTAGGCTGTAATCATCGATAAAGTGATCAATACCCGTGAAAGTGGGTAAGCAATAACTTGTTTTTTGATTATGTTATCTAGCTCGTAGTCGTTACTCAAAGCGAAATTTATCGCTCGTTTTTACCTTTCTTTTGATTCCTTTAATTGCCACGTGCTCGTTTCCAAAATCGAGATTATTCTTCAGCTTTTATCACAATACTTAGGAGATTTCTTTACGTAATAATTTTAGTTGACCGCTTCGATATAATAACGCCCTAAGGAATAGGAAAAGGAATAAAGAAAGAAAAGATCCTATTTGGTTTGGTGTTTATCGCATGCGCATGTATCAACCCGGGAATCGAATTTGCAACTTTAACTTGAAAAGAAACATTTACAAGGAGGATAAGCAAATAATTTATCTTAATCACCGCAAGCACACTGTGGGCTAAGGCAGATTACGGAAAAGAGCGTACATTTTTAAAGTAATTCAGGAACACAGCTCAGCTAATCGTCCGGCGGTAAGAATCTGGTTAAAATAAAACAGAGAAAGCCGTTGTACGTAAATAGTTAATAATGCAAACTGCTTCTGTTCGTTTGAGGGTCTATGTTTTGTGCCTTTTTTTTTTTACTTAATAAACTCTATTACGTCCCTTCATCACCTTTTGAATGATCATTACACATCATCTTAATAATGGCTTCATGAAAGCGCCGATGGGTTGGTACCAGCTAGTCTTAGATATTTGCTGCAAGCAAAAATTTATCTTCCTGTTTCTAAAAAGGATCGGATATTCTTTACTTTCCAGAAAAGGAAGCGTCTTTGTTTTGTCTGTTAATGTGCCAAGTCCTGGATCAGTCTGGCGACGTTTCCGAATAGCAACATGATCAATCTACGATTACAGGTATATTCCACTAAATGTACTTGTTGCCAGTTTAAAACGTAGGGTTGAATTCTCACAAGTTAACATCCTCTATCCTTCTTTCTTATTCCATAAGTAACTCTTTGATTTTCATTGCAACGCGTAAAACATAAAAGATCATTCTCCTTCAACGGTAGTTCCAATTTTATCGACAGACTTGTCACACTATATCGAACTGACAGAAATGATGCTGGGACTTTCTGCTCTCATTCTTTGAAGGGTCCAATAAAAATTGAAATGTTCAAATTCTCGGCGTCGGACTCAAGATTCGATACATTGAGGAATTGCGGATCCAGGACTTTGAACATTAACAGACAAAATAGATTACATAGAGTATATGCAGTTTGGTTTCAGATTTATGATTTTGCTTTTTTCAACAAGTGCACGTCTTTCAACTAAGACATAGGCGTACTAATAACAATAAATATAATAATGTTATTTATCCAGGGAGCTCACATCACCAAAGGTGTTATTCAGTGAGGCCCTGCCAAAAAAAAAAAGAAAAATGTTAAATTTGAAAGGTTAAAAATAGTTAAAAATACAATATTAAAATGTTCAATAAAATTACATTATAAAATGAGTTAAAAAATTGCGGTCTTCAAGGCTTGCTTAAAAATTAAAAGTGATCTCATGTCACGTATTGACTTGTCAAGACTGTTCCATTCTCCCAGTCCTTGATATTGAAGGCGCTGTATTCCATAATTGCGCCTAACTCGCGGTAAGTAAAAATTGGATTTGCCACGAGTATTATAAGAATGGATGTCACTGATTAGCTTTGTATCAAACTTAAAATCTATAATGTCATTTACATAATTATAAACGAAGACACAGCAGTGAAATAATCTAAGTTTAAAAAGTGTTGGCAAACAAAGTTCTTTTAATGCCTCTGTAGTAGAGTAAAAACTAGGTAAACTGAGAATAATCTTGGCAGCCTTGTTTTGCAGAAGCTGTAATTCATTCATAAGAGTAGCATTGCCCTTATCACCCCAGATAGTATCGCCATAATCAAACAGCGGGCGTACTAGGCTGTTGTACAGAGTAATCCGCGTTTCAAGTGGCAGTAAATAACTTATTCGTTTCAGCAAGCCAAGTCTTTGATTGATTTTAGTTGATATGGCTTCAACATGGTCACCCCAAGTCATCGTCTTGTTTATGGTTACGCCGAGGTATTTAAAAGTATCAGTGCATTCGAGCCATCAGTAACTACATTGACGTCATTACAGGTGCTAAGCTTCTTTGGACTACCAATTAAAATGAATTTAGATTTAGAAACATTCAAAGTCAGACGATTTGTACTAAACCACGAAGAAAGCTTAGATAGGTCCCTGTTGATAAAAATTTCGATCTCCGTAACGCACGAGCTGCTGAAGTAGATCATGGTGTCATCAGCGTAGAGTGCAACCTCACAATGTTCCAGGCACTCGGGAAGATCGTTAATATAGACCAAGAACAACAAAGGGCCGAGGATGCTCCCTTGAGGAACGCCAACTTGAATTGGTCTTAGTGTAGATTGCACATCACCAACAGCAGTCAGCTGAAAGCGATTGCTGAGATAAGATCTAAACCATCCAGTTACGTTATCGGAAGCACCAATTTGCTTGAGCTTTGTTAATAGGAGGCTGTGGTCGACAGTATCAAAAGCTTTCGAAAGATCAAGGAATACTGCACCTGTCAACATTCCATTATCAAGTTTTCCCACAACTCTGTCTGTGAAATGAGCCAAAGCAACTTCGGTTGATAGTTTAGGGCGAAAGCCAAACTGTTTTTTTGTAAGTAAGTTTGACTCAATCAAATAGCCATAAAGTTGTTGATGCACAGCTCTCTCAAGAATCTTAATAACTGTCGGAAGTACTGTAATGGGCCCGTAGTTATTACAGTCAGATTTGTCACCAGACTTGAAGAGTGCTGTTACTTTGCCTTGTTTCCAAATGGCTGGAAAAACACTAGAGTCAAGGGAGCGATTTAATAATCTTGTTAATACAGGTGCGATACTCTCGGCAGAATCTTTGAGAAGTCTTGAACTGATCTTGTCCAAGCCAATCGCTTTATTTGTTTTCAAGCTCTTAAGTTGTTTGAAAACAAATGACTCTCTCACAGGTGGGAAGGAGAAATCATTTGATTGAGCATTCTGTTTTGAAGCTGATGGAAGAATTTTGCCGAGAGCACTGCAAACAGTTTGAAATTTGGAAGATAATTTACTTCCAACGGTGACAAAGTGATCGTTTAATAGACAAGCAATCAACTTTCGATTAGTTACTTGGCATCCATTAGACTGAATGAAAGATGGTGGAGAGACGTTTTTATGACTCGTTATTTCATTTAATATTCTCCACAATTCGCCTGGATTTCCGCTGTTTTTCTCGATGAGATCTTTGTAATAAGAGGCTTTGCATTCCTTAACTCGCTTTTTAACCACTTGCTTGAGTTTTCTATACCTTGTCCAGTGGTACTTCGAGTTAGATTTGACAGCTTTGGTGTGATGGTAGTCGCGGTCATGCATAAGTTGGCTTAATTCGGATGTCATCCACGGTGCTGGTATGCCTTTAATTCTAGTCTTTTTAATGGGGGCGTGCGAATTGGCAACCTTAGAAAATAAAGTATTCCACAGGTTGACACCTGAATCGACATCCATATCATCAATAATACTCCAGTTTAGTTCGTTGATGTCCTTGATGAAAGCAGACTTGTTGTATTTCTTATGTGCGATGCTCAACAATACGTGGATGTGCCTTGGGAACTCCAGATTTGAATATTCCGTAAATCAGTGAATGGTCGCTAATTGCGAGAGGGACTACACCATTGCCAACAACGCGATGACTATTATTCGCGAAAAATAGATCAATTACTAATGATGAATGCTTGGTAATTCTCGTATTTTCCTGAATGAGTTGATGCCATGAATGGGAATTTGCAAACCGCAGTAACATTCTGCGATTCGAGTTTGTTGGGCCTTGTAGATCGATGTTAAAATCCCCCAATAAAGCAAAATCTGCGCCTTCTGGTACTTTAGCAATAATATCCTCCAAGTGATTGACTAAGATTTCCGTGGCAAAGTCAGGTGGTTTGTAGATGCAGCAGACAAACTGTTTTTTGCACTTGTGGCGATTTATTTCAATAAGCAAAGATTCGCAATTTGTGCTATTGTCAGTTATTTCCATTCGCGTCTTGAAAGGAATTCCATCCCGTATGAACATTGCCAATCCCCCACCGCGAGAGTTTCGGTCTTTCCTTACAACTGAATACCCAGGGATGGTTATTTCAGCGTCAGTTACTTTAGGACTCAGCCAAGTTTCGGAAACTGTGAAGACATCCAAAGTATTGTCTTTGAGGAGAAGGCGAATGGCGATTCATAATGTCTCGTTTTTATTCAACCTTTACCAAACGTTCGTTGTCATTTTCTCTATGATCAGGTAAGTTAAAAGCATTTTTATATTCACTTGAGGTTTTTAGACATTGGTACGAGTAACTGAAAAGATAGTTCTTTATTCGAGTTATATGAAGCATCAATTTAATTTTTTTGGGAACATCTTATATTCTTAGCATCTTTATTAAAACAAAACAAACGTGCATTTATAATGACGTGTGAAAAAAAAGAAAGCTACACTTGCCCAATATAGCTTTCAAAAGATGCGTTTTTGCATTTCCTAATGATGCAAAGAGTACAAATATCCCAGAACTGTTTGCTGAGGAATGAGAATGTCATTGCTAATTACAGAACTGTTTGCTGAGGAATGAGAATGTCATTGCTAATTACAGCGGGCAGAATGTAGGCCTAGAAATTTGACAAAACTGTAATGTAACTTGGATAGCTTTTGTCTTGCAGATCCTCCACATTAATTTTGGTCATAGCAGGTGGACTGACACTATCAGGTGTTCCAATATAGGAGATCTGCGCAGTCGTATTCCTACGCCTGGTTTTATTTGTTTATATATTATTATGTCTCTACAAGCCGAAATGGCAGCTGAAAGTATCCAAGATGCTGACCTTTCTTTTCTCAGCAATTACGTGCATCATAGTAATCGGCGTGGCCTCTCAAGTTTCAATGGTTTGCAGGCGAGAAAAGTCGATCCAACTGTTGGAACGATAGTGCATACGAACACAACATCTTTTATGGCACCAAAACTTTTGCAACACAATTTACTGGCTGCTGTGAGTTCCCTGTACTTAACTGAATTGACAGGGATCTTCACTATTGCCCCTTTTTATTGCATCCAGGAGAAATCCTTTGCTCTGTCTGTGGAATTTGGTATATCTTGTGCCCTGCCATCTGGCTTTCTGTTGCTGACGATATACTCTATTTGCAATTTAACCGACACCTCTTAGGGTATGTTTATTATAATTTTTTCGTATCACTACTATCGTTGAACTCTTTTTAAAATTATTGTTTTTTCCTGCACTTTGCTATTACCCATCTGTATCCTTCAAGCAGGTAATTTAGTGTTAAAAACTAGGTTGAAAACGTAAATTAGCCACCGTAAAGGGTAAAAAAGCTGACGTTTCGAGCGTTAGCCCTTAGTCTATCGCTCTGACGAAGGGCTAACGCTCGAAACGTCAGCTTTTTTACCCTTTACGGTGGCTAATTTACGTTTTCAACCCAGTTGTTAACACTAAATTACCTGCTATACTCTCCCACCGACGCAGCACCACAGTTTCTTTAGAAACTTACCCTTTTGTATCCTTCAAGGACGCACTGAGTGTTTGGGAATTTCTAAATCAAAATTGCGGAAAATTAGAGAATTGCATTAGCCGGCGTGCACAATTATCCATGCAGATGATTATTCTAGAAGCAAGTAAGAACTTAAAACCGCGAACCCTGGTTCTGTGTAGAGTTTTTCTATTCTCCTATGTCTTCTTAGTATGTTCATTTTTCTTTTTTCAACAGGAACAAGAAAGGGAGATTATTCTGCATGTACATGTTTGTGTCTGCAAAGATCACATCGGATCAGACCAGATCAAGATGAAAAATAGAGAAGGGTACAGGATGACAAACCTTTGGTTTCTAGTATGACAGGTGAAACTTCAAACTCCACGGTAAGCCTTGTTAACTAAATACGTCGGAAATTTTATCCACATCGTATCAGTATAAGAGGCGGTTGACGTCCATTACCAGTCAAAGCGGTTCACTGATGAAGTGTGGTCTGAGAAAATAATTTATTTCGTCACCATGAAGACGTTTCAAACTCGCATTAACCTGATCTCTCGTTGCTGGTCCTTTTATCAAGAACTTGACACGGCGGCAGCCCTTGAAATGCAAGAGGATGGAGGGGCTTTTACGATAGGGCCTATATAAGTTAAGAAATATTTCAAGAAGAGTAAATTTTTGACATTTCATTTGGAGTAATAACAGGGGAGGAAACCTTTTGTTTCGATAAATTTCTTCTAAGCCAAGAAATAAGTTTAGGGAAAGGGTTCGGATCCTCTGCCAGCTGGATCTGCTATTGACTATTGTGCTTACCCAAAGCCATTTTCTTTCTGACACTCGTGGATGATAGCAATTTCAATTGTTGCTAGATGCAAAGTTTCCGATAACTTTTTAATACTTTTGGAATTCTTTCTAAGATTAGACCGCATTAACGATTTTGTTTAAATTGTAGGGCCCCGGTCCGTCAGGTCTAAACAGAAAAACAGAGTCACCGAAAGGAAGAACAACAAGTAAGGCGAGGGAAATAACTGATACATCTGCCTCGTATAGTAAAACAAGACAAAATGCTTTCAGTTCGAAAATATAATTTTTCCCTGTTGTTTCTCGGCATGAAAAAGGTGCTGCTGCACTAAGAAAGTTTCTAAAACACCAGCGTGACATTAAGAAAAAAATAAAAAAATTTAGCCCCCTGAAGAAAGCCTGATGAAAAAGATATTGACATTTTGAGTAAATGCTCCAGTTATTGTTAGAATGCTCACCCATCAGTTAATCGCAAGAAAATTGCTGACGACACACGTATTTCCTTATTTCTTAGCTTTCGATACAATCCACCTCTCACTGCCTGAAAGGAACAATTTCACGAGCCAGTGAAGGATTATTTACAAGAAAGAGAGCTGGGGTTAATAAAGCTTGAATAACATTATGTTACCAGAACCTATCATCCTGTTACGAAATGGATGGGCGGAAATTATCTGTACAACGCTGGACTCTATGTCTTTCCTATAAGGTATTCTCTAATATTATAAATGCCGCTAACGACTTCTTACAGCAATTCACTTCATTAACTTCTTTAATTTCATCTTTGATCACTCTCTCTTCCCCCCTCCCCGGCCCTGGCTCTAACTAACTAAAGTTAGTAATTTGCGATCGGCAAGTGCGATTGGGCATGCGGGCCAACTGACCTTGGAAGATTAAACATTCCTTACAAGAAGTTATCTTTAAAAATTTTTATGAGATCTCATGATAAAACAACGTACTGAAAGCTTCCATGCAAACGATGAATCATTGACTTCGAAAGCCTAAACGAAAACTACAGAGTTGGTCTAAGGCAAGGTCAGAAGAAAAACGAACCACGTCCACCGACGTAGATAAGACGAGAAGGCACCATCAGGAAACACATCCTATAATAACCATAACCCAGATAACTTCGAAGTCTTACCTCAAATCTTAACTAAGCGCTTGGTATCAACAGAGAAAAAATTATCTCTTATCCTATGAAAATCAACCAAGCCCCTCCTGTACATCAGGTAAGAGGCAGAAAAAGAAAGCATAACTCATGGTGGCCTCAGAAAAAGCAGCGTGGCCATTTCTTGAGCGCATCGAACTTGCAAACAGGAGGTTCATGTAAGGTTCAGGTTCATGTAAGAATTTAACCAAAGGCTGGAGTTGTTTTTTGGTAATCTGAAATTCAACTTCTCGATCACAATTGTGAATAGCTAACTTATTGGCTGCACATTTCGTTAGAAAATAATATAGACTAATTACAGATTAAGCTGGCTTAAAAGGTAATTTGTTTTTTTTTTTTATTTTGATCGTGGTGTTTGATTGATATTTTTTTCTTTTCTCAGAAATATGCAGCAAGTTTCGTTGAAAATGGATATGAACATAAGATGGATTTGGCTGAATTAAAAGAGGAAGTACGTTTGACCTTATGATAATTATGAGAAGCCTCAAAAGTGTTCGGATTACACAGATTAGCCCGACGATTGTGGGATATAGATTCTATATTATTACTTTTTTCTTATTACTACAAAGTTATGAACAGTCCTTTGTCTACTACTTACGTGACAACGCTCTGCGATTGGTTCATATCGATTGTCATCTTCTTGTCTGTTAAAGTAGTTAATTCTTACTGTGAAGGATCCTGAGATCACATTTTATAAATTTCCAGCTGATATATCTGTTTTTCGAGGAAGGTATCCTGTATTCATATCATACCCCTCATCTTTGTCTAAAGTAAATCAAAGCCTTAATGCTTAAGCCTGTGTGGAAAGGAGGGGAAACGTACGTACAAATCCTCATCCTGCAGACTTTGCTGTAATTGAATAGCAATATTCATTTTGTGAAATATGTCACACAGTTCTCCTATAGGCAATTTAGTGATAATACTTATTTTTAATTCTCACGAAACATATTTATTTTATTTTGTATTACTTAACTTTTGAGCTCTTCAGTGCTGCCGATTTTCTTTTGCTTTCCATTTAAATGGAAAATTGCCCATTACTCTTATGGTATCTCAGGATCTCAAAGAAATTAGTGCGGAGGCAGCGGATACTGTAGAGCTCCTGCACCACATAAAGAAAATTCCTCTGGTTAAGATCAGTAACGACATTCCAGTAAGTTATCTAAACAACTGTATTCGTATCCACTAAAGCAAGGAATCAAACCAATATGACCGAATATCGAAAAAACTTTTGACCATTTCGTCCCGAAATATTGATTTGTCAACTCGTTGCACGCTATTGCAGGGTTTTGATTAATCCACTCAATCATTCATTTAGTTAAGGACATTTAAAGTTTTAACTGCGAAAAATGGATCAACTAATCACTAATGTTGGTAAACGAGAATACAAAATAGTTTCTATCGATAGAGGATATTTTGACCTGTTGATGCTGTGTCTTTGATGAATTTCTATCCTCAGGGAAACGATTAAGACTGCTTAGTAGAGTACCATCTTGAAGAATATTGGCACGTGTTTGAGTCGAGAGCATATACAGATCCAGAGGCTCTTCAAGATTAAAAAATGAAGAGTGAAAAGAACCCGAAGTAATACTTGAGGGATAGAATTTGCTAAGCTGTATTGTAACAACATCAAGTAAGTTTGTTTGTTAAGTTTGTTTTTTCATCTTTTAAAACAGGTAATATTTTGGTGTAAAAGATCCTATCCCTTTTGGGCTCCGTACGTGTGTGGTTTACAAGTTTTTATGTGCGGGCTGTAATGCCTGCTATGTCGACGAAACCTCGCGGCATTTATCTACACGCATACGTGAGCACTTGGTCAGTGATAGGACTTCTCGCATTTTCAGACAGCTACATAATTCTCCGCAATATCGCACTCTTTTTTCTGATGATTGTTTTAACATCTTAGATCACGCTTCCACAACTTTTCAACTTAAAATCAGAGAAGATATCCTCATTCAATGGGAAATACCTACACTAAATCATCAAATTTATCATGTTAACTTAAAAGTTTCCTTGTAAATGCGTACATCGTTCTGTTACTATTGTTTGTTTGTTTAAACAGCATTTTGTTACACTCTTTAAACTTTGAACTTTGTATTATTCAGAACTGAAGATGACACAAGAACTGTCGAAACATGTTTTTAAAAAGTGTCCTTCATTTTCTAAAATTCGATATATATCTGCTTCTATCCAGACTTTGTGGCATGTTTCCTTACTTCATATTTTCCTGAAAGTTATATATTTAACTTCATATGAAACCTATACCTTGTCGTTCAAGGCCACAAGGGATATCATCAGCCCACCTTACGCTAAGATTGTCTCAGTGTGACCTTTCCGCTTGTTTAATGAGACTTGAGCGCGTAGATTACGAGCTCGAGAGTTCTATCGTGAGGTAGGTTAATGACGTTTTGTCCTCGTTACCAAATACATATAGAAATAGAGAGCGACCTCACTGTTTGTCCCTCTCTGTTCCCTAGTATGGAATTAAGTGGCCATTTAGATTGCATATTTTTGTGATAGAATACGAGTAGATTTATATTGACTTAGGGCAAATTATGATTCCAGAAAACTCATGCTCTTTTATGAAGAGATCGGTGGAGGCGAGTTTAAAATGGAGACAAAATCGTTTCCTGTAATTCAAAACTATTGATGGGTAAACACATTCCTTTTCTTAAAATTCCTAAAAACTCCAAGCATTTAGCTCTGTGGGTTTTCGGTGTAAAAAACACATTGTGGATATAAAGACCAGGAGAATTTAGATTTAGATCTCATTGGTTTTCTTATTGTCTGTGGAGGCATATTCTTACTGCAATTTTTCGCCCTCCTGTGCCATCGTGTTCAGACGTTGATTCTATTTTTGTCACGCACACCTTGGACTGGAAATAACAGATAAGTTGAGGAGAAAAAATAGAAGGAAAAATGACGAAAATGATATTAGTTGGGGAAAAATTAGAAAGTGGGTGTCATTTCACATGCTTAATTTCTTGGTAGTTAGTCATCTCAATAAAATTGACTGAACAGACACTGAGGTATAGAAGAAGTTCGTTTCAATGCAAATTCAACTATTATTGTCTTTAGGCACTGATTATGTTAGCCATACGCTTTATATCAAAAGCTAACTAGCACTGTAGATAGTATTTGTGCTGTAAAAAACAAAAAAAAAACAACACAGGGAATCGAAAAACCCTATTTGCATAATTGAAGCAGTTTGAAGATAAAAGTCTAGTGTCACACTATAAATCCGCAGGTTAACAATTTCATCTGGGCTTTAAACTTAGAGATCAATTAAATGACATTGACAAAGATTTGATACCACATTGTCAACACCATAATTTTATCCTTTACTTGCTCTATTGGGTCCCTCGATTATGGTTGTATTAAAATATTAAAAATATATAAAGTAACTTAAAATATATAAAGTAACTTAAAATATATAAAGTAACTTAAAATATATAAAGTAACTTTAAATATATAAAAATATATTAAAATTATTGTGACCAAAGTTATTCATTACAGAAAAGAAAAGGGACATCGAAGATAATTCGTCCAGAAATTCCTGGATGGCGACAAAAAGGAGAGAACAATCGATTAAATAATCATAATAAAATATTATTGTTTCGCTGATATTTTCCGATTTCGGTTCAAGAAATTTGCTATTTAAAATTGACATTTGAAAATGTGGAAATTGAAAGCGAAGCACTCCTCAACAACGCAAACATAGTTACCATGTTGAGATGCATGTCCAGAATTTATTTCGCTTATCGTTTTAGTATCACAGGATTTTGAAGGGAGATGATTCTTCTGGAGGCTGTACAACCTCTAAGGAATGGCGGTATTTGGGAGATTTGTAATTTAATCGCTTTTACTGACTTCGTTTCATCGTGACAGCTCATCCAAGGTTGGCATGGTGTTTTGACAAAAACAAAAACGTGATAAATTGATCATTGACTGCTAAATACTATATTGTTGCATGTATTTGTAGAATAACCATGGGCATCAGCAGACCGTACAAACAGGGTGATCAATATGAAATTGATGTCACCAGAATGAACCAGATATCTCTTATCTGCAGTTGGACGTGCTAAAATAAAACGTTACAAAACTGTATTTATGATCAGTCGTTGTAACCGGTACCTGCGCGATGATTTTTTTATTCAATGAATGTGGTATGTGAGCAGTTTTGTTCGGAACGGACTTTGTGCAGGAGGTTATTTATTCAAATATCAATTTCAAAAAGAGCAACTAAATATTTATAATGACTATATTATCTGTATTACTATATTATCAGTATTACAATCACTGTCATTACAATCACTGTTATTATTCAATGTTATTCTTAGTAACATTAATTTCATCATAACTATTACATGACCTCTTCGCGTGCGTTTGTGTCCCCTTCTGATCTTGACAAATTTTCTTCTTAACCAAGCACGTGAGTCATATGGGCAAGCAAAGTCTTATATCTGGACTGAAAACTTAGACTCGCGGAGGATTTCAAGGCTAGGCTGTTATTAATTTTTAGATACCTTTTCCACGCATTGTATCTTCTAAACGCACATATCTTCTTAAACATGTAAACATCGTAAACCTATGTTATACGCAAAATGAAGATCTATTTCAGGGGTTATGTGAATTTTTTTGCTCTGAGGCATTTTTTAGCAAACTTGAATAAAAGCCTGTCATCACCTAAGTCAGACAAGGAAGTAAATCATAATTCAAGCTGTTTTTAGCTTGCTAGAAATAGAAGATCCCTCTTATCACCAATCACGCAATTTTCTGTTCGTAAACAGTAATACAGTCAAACTACGATATTACTGCATTCGTTCCAACATCTTCAAAAAAAAAAAAAAAAAAAACACAATCATTCCAGCTGCAAAATTGACCTTGTATCTATGCTTTATCCGACTTGCTCTCCTAGCAATACTAAAATGATAGACAGGCCACGTTATACATGACATTTAATACTTGAACTTGAGATTTTAGCATTGCGTCTCTTTAGCTAGAGCCAAGCTACGAAGAAAAGAGCGCGATAAAGGTGTTTTTTTATCAATCTTTAAAACCTTCGGCAGGGGTAACATGTCTAATATGACCCCGGATGAGCATAACGGGAAGAAATTCAAATTCACGGCAAACAAACGATCGAGGCCATCGGTGCCTAAAAAGAGCAGCGACTCCAAATACGGTGTATTCAGATGCGCCATAAAATGGCTAGTGGCATTCATGTTATATTTGTCTGTCTTGACGTGTCTTGTTACCAGCAAGATTTGTTGGTTGGTTCTCGGGAAGCAGTTGAAAGGTTTCAATGAATCTACAGCGAATTCCACCCTCGCAGTGGAATATTCTTCCGAAATAAACAAACAAGCATTGTTTTTTATGCTTGTTCTGGCTTTGATGATCCCAGAAGCTGCCTGTTTTATACACGCAAGTTTGACAAGTCTTGGGAAAAAGCATCAACCATGGCCAACAAAAAGGGCATCTATGCTAGTAAGTTTTTATTTCTCTTCTAGTCGTTATAAAGCATGTATTTGAGGGCTACACATGCCTACTTGTCTTAGTGCAAATATGCAATTACATAAAAGCCTTCCAGAGTTAATGAAAGCTAGAAGTTAAAATCACAAATTTTGGAAAGCTTTGGGTTGGGCTATCATATAATTATGTTGGCATGACCCTCTAGACTCGGACAAAAGATGTTGAACCTATGAAACAAAGGAAACATAATTTAACGTCCTGAAGTGAGCTTGCTCTTTGATTTATTGTGAATGCATAGAATCGTAAATATCTCGCAATGCCAAATTATGAGAATTGCTGATAGTAGGCAACTATCGTCTTTATTAAGGCTAGCGTAATGACTCACTGGGTTCCCAAAAACTCTTAAGAAGTAAACAATGATACTTATTTCACGTTTTTACCGAATTGCCACATCAGCAGACCAGGAGTCTTTTCATCCTAGGTTTTCGTTTGTTTTGTTTGTTTGTTTTTTTCTTTTGCTGCTGTGATTGTGATGCTGCTGTTATTGTTGTTACTTCCTAGCGCAGGTTTTTTTTTTATCAGAAAATACAGGAATTTAAGATGATCAGTGGTTGAAAACTTCCATCTTAATAGAGAGAGGAGAATGGCTGCGTTCTCAGTGTTGCATTCATTTCCCTCCAAGTCATTTTAACTATTTAATTTGATCAGATTTGCTGATTTTTACCTCTGCTTTACATTTCTCCAAACGACTTTATGTTTTTAGTGCTACTGCAGTCGGAAAGTGCTTACTCTTTATAAGAATTTGGATATGTTTCAGTTGAGGCTAACTCCTCGCAAATATTGCTCGCAAATATTGCTCGCAAATATTGCTCACAAATATTGCTGGAAGTCAGGTACTGCTTGTGAGTGTTTAAATTGCAGAAGCACTTTTCCAATCGATGTAAAGATGCTCAAAGACATGACTCTCCACAGGGTTTCAGGCAATAAGGTGGACGCACGCACTCGGCACGTTGTAACACGCTCGCACGCTAATGGCATGACACGCTTACCGTGCTGATATGCGCATAAAAACAATTGATTATGGAGCGTGTTCCCAGCCATTGTCCATTTCTGGCTATCACGGTAGAACTTTGTTTCTAGAACATGCTAGCTCTTTTTTTTTTTTTTAACACGCTTAGTTCCTTTGTTTCCATAACGCGCCCGCTTATCTTGTACAACCCAGCTCACTTTGTTACTTGTGTTTTGTCAGCTTCTTGGTGGTGAGAATGGTGTTTGTAATGTACATTACTTACAGAATACAGGGAAAAGCGAAGAAGATCTTCTGTCCTATCCGGAAGTTGTAATAAAACTTAATTCTTACCTTGTAAAATATATTGAGAATAATACATGGGCGCGAATGGATATGGAATTTCTCTTCGACTTGAACACGCGAAGAGAAATTTCATATTTACAAGCAACCATGTATAATTTTGTTTATCGTATAAACACACTAGTCTTTTACTGACAAGAAAAGTCAAGTTTATCAATGAATGAAAATAAAAGGATCGACAACCCCCGAGTACAAAAAAAAACGTCGGCGTTCAGGCTCAATTGAGAAAATGCGTTGAAACACTAAAAAAAAAAACAATGAGCGTAATGTTAAAGACCCAAAATTCTCAAGTATTAGGTCGGTACTTACCGGAAAAAGAAATCTTTCAAGTACGCGACCAAACTCGGCCTGTGGCAAATCTTCCAGTTGTCGATTTTCGTTCTCAGCCGCGAGAAATGCCATCACCAAAGCCGCTGAATACGTAACTTTCGGTCTTTCTTTCCGTATTTTGATTTTCTTTCCCCTCTAAGAAAGTTTGAACGTCACTGCCTGTAAGCGATACGGATTTTTCAGTGTTATAGGAGCCAGAATATGAAAAAATTCTGACAAACGACCTTGGATTGAGAATGGTGACGGCTTTGTCTTTCATTCATCAACCTGACAGTGTGTTTGGCGATGTCAGACACAAGTGAAGAAATACGATATTTCTCACGTATGTTGTCACGGTTTTTAAGTTTGCACCTGGCTTTCTGTAAGAGGGTAATCCCCCTCTTTTAACTAGCAAAATCTTATCAATATAGCGCTCTACCGTCACCTCGTACGTGGTCTTAGTTTAGCCGGCGCAATGAGCTATTTTTTCATAACAATGTTGAGAAGTGACAGTGCTATTGGAGCCATTATCACTGAGTTTGATCTCTGAAAGTAATGTTTGTCGCTAAATCAAAGTTATTGGTTATAAGACTGGTACTCTTTTTTTGTTCTTCTTTGTCATTCACTAATGCCCTCATTTTGACCAGCCTCTGATGAAAAGTAATTTTCTTCACACTTGCAGATTTTGGTTGGTGGATTCTTTGAAGCTTTCTCGCTTTGTCATATCACAGTGGTGATGGTGACAACGCTGCCAGTGAGCCCTGACTTTCTCGTGGTGCTCATGTGCAATATAGCCGGGTTACCGTTAACGTTACAGAAAGTCTACAGAAAATTATGCCAACGTGACCATCTAACAAGTGTGTGGGATACCATGAGATCACTAGTGTCTACCCTTTTTTTTCTTGCTGGCAATATCATGCTGTCTTTAAAGGTAACTTTTAGAGGCTTTGCGTTTTTATCCTACTACTTTCCTAATTCTTGTATTAAGTAGGGGTAGTTGTCTTGCAGTCAGTCTGCGATAAATCTTTACTGAAGAGCTCATGAGTAATCGAACATAGAAAACGAATCTTGAAATAATAACTACGCGTTTCTCTTTCCCTTTCAAGGATCGGGTTTCCTGGCTCAGAAGAGTTTTTATAAAGTGAACTAACTCTGATGCGTTTTAGTCCGTGATAGATTTTCGTCGAAGTGGTCAGGAGCAATTGAACATAGAAAAATTAATCATGACATCACTGAGCCGAATCCTTTTAATCAATTGGTCGTTGTTCAACTTTAGATTTCGTTCTAGGCTGCCGTTCATCATTAAGGGATGTGAAGGTTTAGTCCATTTCTAATGCCTCAATACAAAGGACTCAGTGCTTGTTTTCGACATTGGCAAGACATGAACAAGAAAGGAGCCTTTTACCATGAACTAAATACTTTTGTCAACTATAAGGCTGCATTTGGTCTTGAGTCTGAAGAGTATGAATGACTTATGAAAATCTCATAATGATTTCTTTCTTTTTCAAAAAGTGAGGCTTTTCCGTAATCATCAGGCAAGAATTTTCTTCTATGTTGTTTCTAAAGGTGGCTGACCTGCAAGGAATAATTTTGGCTCAACTTTCCCTTTTCCTGCTGTCAATTGTTTGGTCACCTACGTTTAGAGAATTCCAAATTCAAAATACGCCTAGTGAGGAAGATAGAGAGACAGGAATGGAGCACAGCACCGATGCTGTAAAGGAATGCGTTGATACGTTACAAAAGCCAGGAACTAATTCGAAATTCAGGCCGAAGGAGACGTTTACGACAAAGCCTGTATATGAAGAAATGACTAGTGATATCAATAACAACAGTAAAGGATCCTCGCAGAGTGAAACCGGACCTCCTAAGTTGACCAGAACAGCTCAAGCGAAAACGGCCGTTATTTCTTCCCTTTGTAAACTATTCTTCATACCTTTAACGGCAGTTGCATTTTCAACTGTTTATGACATTGTGAAACTTAACACCTTTGAAGGATTTAAGGCCATAACAACATCAAATCCGTCATTTTTATACTTCATACTCCACATTTTGACCAGCTTCTTTTGCTTCCATTTTGGATGGATCGCGTGTTCTCTTCGTATGCAAAGGATTGGATTGGCTCTTCCCTTGACACTAGCAACACCAATCACTGTCATCATAACCCAGTTTAAAGGGTTTTGCGAAACAGAAACAATTCCGTTACCATGTGCATCAGGAGACATACACTATGTTCTTGGTGCAGGACTCCTTCTGTGGTTAGCACAATGTTTGGGAACCACGCACTACCTTTGGGAAAGTCCAGGAAAGATATTGGGAAAAGTGTGCGACTCATTTTGGATTCCTTATTATAATGGTAAGTCTGTTACAAACATTTCCTTATCAAAACTGAACTGCTTTCAATTGTATAACTTATTGACGTTTGTAAACCTTTAGGCTTATTTAAGGCTCACATGAATTTCAATAGATAATCGGAAAGTTATTGAAAACGAAAATTGACCAGAAAAGTTCTTTTTGGTTGTAGGCAGATACTGGTCTCGTTTTAAACTTAGCTGAAGCGTAGACCAGTACGTGCAACTTGAATCACACTTGTACTACCATCTTTTTGCAAGGTGCATCAAATGGCTCTTTTTTAACTGATTGGGATGCTCATTGTAAGAAATTTATTCGGATCAATATCAGTATCTGGGCAACTGCCCACCTACCCCTCCCCTAACCCAACAACAGTCTATTGAAAACAAGTTAGCGTTAATGTTGGGTTAGGGGAGGGGTAGGTGGGCAGTTGCCCAGATACTGATATTGATCCATTTATTCTTTATATTTTCAGGTGTGTGCCTTGAACAGAACTTGTTGACGAACAAACGAAACCTCTCATTTGACGAGGAATGCTCTTCACAGGAAAATGCATCAGGTAAAAAAAGCACTTCTTTTATATTTCTAACGATATTTGGTCTAATTTTCTTTTGCTTGATGAAATTGTCAAAATGCTAAACATAACAACGCTAAGATGACCAGAATACGAATTTTTCATCAGCTTCTAACCAAAAGGACAGTGGATTACATGTGTTCATCTGCACTACAATGTATCACGAGAAAAGGGAAGAAATGGAACAACTTCTGGACTCAGTTTACGATGTCCTCAAAAATAACAAATCAGGGCACCATTTTGAGGCACACGTGTTTTTTGATGGGTGCCTCAGGACAGAAGAGCTTAACAGCTATGTACTTCAGCTGGCTTCATTGGTGAAAAATACTCTAAAAGTGAAAGAACTCAGCGACTGTATTAAGGTTGAGACCCACTTTGGTATGCAGCTTAAGTGGAAACTTGAATTAGAACGAGAGACATCCTTCACAATACACTTAAAAGATAATGCAAAGGTAACTAATTCAAATTTAAGAATTTTGATTTGGTTCACGAACGCATCCAGGAGAGAGCTCAATTTTTTTGTTGTTGGTCCAATCACAGGTGAAAAATAAGAAGAGATGGAGCCAAGTAATGTACATGTCCTACGTTCTGGATTTTAAAATCGTCACAAAAAAGTTAGAAGACGACCAGTGCTTCATCCTCGCAACAGACGGCGACGTTAAATTTACTCATGAGTCTGTTGAGGCCTTAATTGATCAAATCTGCGAGTACCCTGGAACTGGTGCAGTATGTGCTCGGACCTATCCCCTTGGAAAAGGACCTGTCTATTGGTATCAAGTATTTGATTATGCTATTGGCCACTGGTTCCAAAAGGTTTGTGTATGCATGTTAGCCACAATGAGGGTACAATGATTACGTTTGACAGATTTAGCTCGGCCTAAAAGTGTATCTCGGAATGTTTTCCCACCTTGCTAATCTGAGACGTAGCTCAAAACAACCCGTTTTGAGCTACGTCATGACCCTTTCTCTCATTCTTAAAGTTTTCAACGGAACTATTAAAAAGGAGCAGAAAGGAAAGATAAAAGATAAGAAATCATCCATTAATTAATACGCTATTTTGATTTTAGGTGACCAATCATATGCTTGGCTCAGTCCTGTGTTGTCCTGGATGTTTCAGCTTGTACAGGTGCAGGGCTGTGAGGGATGTTTTGCCAAATTATGCCACCTGCGCAGACACCGCTTTTCAATGTCTTACCAAAGACATGGGTTAGTCACTATTTCATCACTATTTAGCTTTTCAGAGGGCCGCGGGGTTGTCAGTTACTTAATTACTAACTGACTTACTTATGTACGTATTAGCTTGGTAACTTGCCTGCATGCGTGCCTGTTTCCTTGATGGCTTGTTTTCATACAATCGATCAGTAGAAGCGATAAAATAGCACGGATTCTGACGTTTCCTTCCATTCCTGTAGACCGGGGTGAATCTCGAAATTAAAACATCAATCGGCATTTAGAGCGATAGATTGTCCAGGTTTTTTTAAGGACCCGCTGGAAAAAAAGATTAATGTAAGCTGTTTTTAAAGAGCACAAGCAAACCGAGATTGAATTTTTTTTCAGAAAGAATCTATTTATCAATCTATCATTGTGTGCCGTGATTTGTCTCATCTAAGTTGCAATAATTTTTTCAAGGGGAAGACCGCTGGATGTGCACACTGATGATACAAAATGGCTGGCGATTGACATATTGTGCTGCTGCAGAGAACAGTACTTATTGCCCAGGGAGTTTTGATGAGTTCTATAGACAACGAAAACGATGGGCGCCATCTACACTAGCCAACCTCGTTCTACTTATTACCGAATGGAAGCAGACATTGAATAACAACGAGCATATTTCTTTATTATTCATTGTTTATCAAGCGTTCCTTGTCTTCTCCACAGTAATTGGGTAAGTTATGCCCATTTGTAAACTTTATCAGAAACGTTAAATATTGGTGTAAGTAACTCTAAATTCAAGATTCTACTTATTTTTATCGAAGTATTATTCATCAATCCATTTCTGTGTCATTGAGATTTTTTTATCTCCTTGCCATTGCCATGAGCCTGCGGACAAAAACACCTTATAAAGTTCTTCGTATTCCTTTTCATAGACTGTGCTCCGTAACTTTTTAATGCGGTACGAAAAGTGGAAACGGAATTTCAATCCGGTTTTAAAAGTTATGAAAAAACGAAGAATAGAAGTCATAAATTCTAATTTCTTCTAAGCGAGCAAACCTGCAAATGCAAAGAAAAGTGGTAAGCCATTTAATTAAAAAAAAAACATGGATCTAGGGAATGGCATTTAGAGTGCTTTTTTTCACAGAATGAAAAAAAGTTGGACTAGATTTCACTTTTCTATTAGTATTTGAAAAATAATTTTGCATTGAGGAGCACGATTTCATCTATTCTTACCTTACTTTTTTTTTTCTTGACGACAACTCAGTAAAGTCCATAATTATAACATAATTCCCTTTATTTCAGAGGTTCCACGGTCATTTTGGTCATAGTGGGTGGAATGATACTTGCAGGTGTTCCTGTCAACCACATAACAACATCCGTGCTCCTAAGCCTTGTTGTTGCTGTTTACGTCTTAGTATGCCTCTACACTCCCCCAAAGTGGCAGCTTAAAGTGTCAAAGATACTGACATTTTTTTTCTCAGTAATCATGTGCACTGTGGCGGTCGGATTGGCTGTCCAAATTTCTAACGATTTAAAGGAAAGGAAAGTTGAGCCAACTGTGGCAACGACGATGCAGATAGAAACGACATCGTTAACAACGACAACAAAACCTTTAGAACACCATCTTCCGGCGGGGGTGAGCAGTCTGTACCTAGGTGGACTGATAACAATCTTTGTAGTCTCTGCTCTCTTGCATCCAAGAGAAGTTACCTGCTTGTTTCATGGAATTTGGTACTTCCTCTGCCTTCCATCTGGCTATCTTCTGCTGACAGTTTACGCTATCTGCAATCTAACTGACAGTTCTTGGGGTATGTTGTCTTTTTCTTTTGATCATCACCTGAATTGTTAATAGGCGTACTTTTCTAGAAGACATATGTGCATATGAAAGCGGGAAATTTCCCTTGTGAACCAGTGAAGTTCATGCATGTTTCAGGCTTTTAACGAATTAACAAAGTCTCTTATGAAGGCTGTTTTCTGAAACAGTCAGGATCGAATTCCTAAGCCCAAACGTACTTATCTGCAATTAAGCTTTATAGACTCGTGGTTGCTGTGCATTACATTGCAAGGGCTTGGGAGAGGCCAGGCTTAACAATGGAAACAAGATAAGATATAAGATAGGTGCCCTTTAACGAACCGTTTTCTCTGAGTACACAATCTCGATGCTTCCCCTTTAGTGAGAAATGATTGATACACTGGTAAAAAACCAAAAAAAAGGTTCCCACATCTACTTGACGCCAATTTGCTGCGCTTCATTGCGAGAATTTTGTTAGTTTTAAATTATAGCAATTTCCAAATAAGCTCGAGCATTTTGTACACCTTCCACTTCATCGAACCTCCACAAAACTAAATTAGTTGAGAGGTGGAGATCTGTTTGAGAATGTTTATCTATTCACTCGTTTTTCATCTCGACCAAGCTTTGTTAAGTGTTATATTTGTTTGGTTAGGAACAAGAGAAGAAACCTCAGGAAAGAAAAGCAGCCAAAATTCGTTATGGGAGTATTACTTATGTTGTCATTGGACCAGATCAGAGAGGGGTGGAGATGAGAGGAAGAAACTCTCAGATTCCAAGGTAAGCCGTGCGAACTAACTTTACAATAACATAAACACAAAAGAAACACCTAAGGGAGGACTTTGATCGACTATGGGCAATTGCAACTTTTTATGTGGATAATTGAAAGATCACTTTATTCGTGTTATCAGGCTTCTTCCTTCTATTTGTTATTTGGCTTATTTAACATTACATGGCAGATTTTATAAAGCAAAGAAAGGACACATGAAATATAAAGAAAGTCGCAAAACTTCCATGCGTGTTCTATTTTAAACCATCGAATAAGCTATACATCGTCATCGTGAAAATAATAAATGGTGACGATTCGGGATGAATTTTTAGGAACCAGGACCACCAGGTCTTAACACGAACACAGGGTCGGCAGAACAAGAAAACAATGAGGGAAATGCAAAAACCACGTCTGTGGAAGAAGTACTCAGCAGTGAGGCCAAAGGTGAACTCGACGTAACCCACTCAACAGGTAAAACAAGATATTCTTTTCGTCTTTCGAATAAATAGATTAAATAAAACTTCTGTCGTCAAGCTTAAAAATGTTACCTCAAAGGAAATCGATGCAAGGTTAGATAATCACAGCCTTCTTTGTGATAACCAAAATTTTGGTTTAAAAGGTCAGTGCTGAAGTATTCTGTATTGAGGCTGACGGCAAAAATAATCGACAAACTGAAAGGCCAAGTCATTGCAGGATAGTATGAACTATAATTACACTTTTTTGTTTACCAAAAGTCAAAAGTGAACTATAATGACATGTAACCTTGATCGTTTTGTTAAAGCTGAACAGTTTTATAGTGATCTCTAGAAGATAAAAAAAAAAGATTTATAGTTTCAGGAACGATACAGGTTAACAACAGGGATGGCGGTTCTTATCAATAATATCGTAAATTTTGTTACAAGCCAACCTTTCCTCATAGTTAAAATTATATCACTATTTCTTACACCATCAACTTCAATAATTAACAAAAATAAATTCTTTGAACTCTTGAAGCGATGAACCTTTCAAAGTCGAATGACGAACACATACCCAGTGAGCAGTTGGGAGATTTCCTAGGTGAAATAAAACTTGAGGTACAAAATCTTAAATTAGTTGAAATAATGCTAAATTAATTATATATCTTCATACAATACACATTACCTTATGCACAATGAACCTTACACAAATCATGCAGATATATGATAATATTTAATAACGTGAACTGAAAAGGACTCCAAAATTCGCAAGAATGATACGTATAAAGGCGAATACAAGTCAAAACTGACTGAACATAGGAGCAAACTCTATAATCAGAGCTTGGCGAGAATTGTAAAACTTACAGCTTAAACGATTAAGATGATCTTTCCGATTCGTTACCCTTATGTTGAAGCAAGAAAAAATAGGGGAACAGAAAGGGAAATTTGAGCGCTGGTTCTGATGAGTCATTTCTCTCAAACTATTTTTAACTAAGGGGTGGAAAGGTCGTAGTTTTTCTCCTTGTTTCAAATTTTGTGGACTGTCTCTAGACAAATACCGTGATTGGCGTGTTATCGGCGTGGTATCGTCTTTTCAAATTTTTTTAAATTCAATTTTTTTAGTTGATTATGATTTTGATTTTAGTATCTGATTGATGGGCTTTTCTCTTCTTAGAAATATTATCAACGTTTCTTTGACAATGGGTATGAATTTATAGACGACTTGGTCGGAATAAAGGAGGAAGTAAGTTTGACTTTGGTATAGTTGAGCGGAAGAGGCACTTGTAATGTAAAAAGATACACACATTCCAACGCATGTATCAATTACTTATTTGGAAAAGGTTTTAAGAAACTATAAAATCATGCAGACTAGCATTAAAAAGGGTTGAATTTTTTCTTTTTTCAAAAGATTATCCAAATGATATTCATACATATACTAAAGCAGTGGATATCGTATGAAGGAGCGCTTTCATTGGCCACTCAAACTCCGAATATCCTTCTCTTTCCACATCCGAACAACCCGTGGCATTTGCACCCCAAAATATTGTAATCGCTGCAGGAATAAATGAGTTAAAATCATTTGTTTGTGCTAATAAAAAAAAATCCATACATTTATCTTTGATCTGCTAGGATCTTGAGCAGATCGGAATCAATGAAGAGGATCGTTCAAAGCTCATGGAGTATATCAAGAGGATTCCTCAAGATGATTCAAAGCAAGAAATACCAGTAAGTTTCCTAAACGAATCATAATTCAGGAAGCCAAGATGTCTTGCCAGAATCGTGGTCGACGTTTTGGCCTCTTCGAAGGCAGTTTGCAAACGGTTGGATTACCTTTGAAACCCATGAGGTGGTCATCATCATCAGTTAACCCAATGACTTCTTTGGAGTGCAAAAACGAGCCATGGTGAAAAGCTGAAATTTCATAGCTGTCATTATGCTACGAACTGTTTATTGAGAAAACCATTCTTATTGTATTGGAAAACCAAGGATTTCATTAACGCAATATCTTACAGTTTAAACATTAGCGTTTTAAAAACAATGCTTTTTTTAAGATTCCAGAATTCACATATATCTGAAAATCTGCTTTTGCATTCTTGTTCCAACTGCTAACAAGGGAAGAAACAAAATCGATAAAGATACTAACTACAACGCATGCCCAATGGTGAATGCTGATGTTCCTTGATTAACTTTTGTTATCAGGAAAACATTAAAGGCTGGTTGATAAAGCACCATCTCGAAGATTATCATTCCAAATTCGGTGAGAAATTTAAGCATCTATGGCAACTTCAAAAGTTGAAAAACGAGCCCAAAAAGGATTTCAAGGAATCCGCAAGGAAAAATTTTGGAATCGAAAAACCGGGCCATTTTAAAAGGCTGGTTAAGGCTGTTTGCAGTTTACAGGTGAAAGGTAAGCAAAGTTTAAATCATTGCAATGTAGTACTCTTCTAATATTCTGCATGATGCAGTTGTTTGCCAGGACCTTTTCATTATCCTTGTTTGACGTAGCGATGGTATTAGAGTTGCACTTGTGGTGATTCATAGGAAAATATATTCGTGCTTCGTAAGCATTGTGCTTATTAACTGATTAAATAATTAGTTCAACAACCTACCACCACCCATTTGGGAAAGGTATTGTTATTTCGGAGATTTCTTTGTCTGAAATGTTTGCAAGCCGACCAGCAGCGGTCAATCTAAGGTTGCATTCCTTTGAAATGATCCAGCTCAGGTTTCTTTATCAGAGAACACTCGGATCATGATGCACAGAAAAACGTTGTTCGATTGCGTAGTATCAATAAATATATCAATAATCAGCGTAAACTTTTAGCGTGCGTGAGAGCGGAGTGCAAAGTTTCAGAACGGAAATATCATGGCCGCTGAGTGTAGCGCAGTTGTTTTTCGTGAATAGAAAAAATTACCCATGATTGAACGACAGTTAAAGCGAGCAGTCCCAAGAAGGCTGCAGCAACTGAGCGGATAGAACCAGCCGTTTCTGAAAAAGACCACAAATTACTGTTTGAGGAGAAATTACGAACGAGAGAGAATTGCCAGACTCATAAAGTATGAATGTTTGGAGGGACAACTTCCCTAACATTCTTCCGTTCTCATTCGGCGTCCGCATGCAGCCTTGCCTCAGCCGTACTGATGTCATCATTTGTTACTCTTTTTTTAATTATCACTATTTCTTCTTGCTGATTCGTAGCGAGGGCTAACTGTAATTTGCACAATGAAACAAAAAGAATCGTCGTTTGCGAGCTGAATTCAAAGTCTGTAATTTACGAGAAACCTTTGCTTATTTTAATTACCACGACTGTTTCATTTAGTTACCGACGAGAGCAACTTTGCTCTTGGCCCCGTTCTCGAGCCTTAATTTCGACACTAGATCTTAGACTCGTGAGAACTTGGAAACGGCTATTACACCCAGTTTTGATCATCACATATGGCAAGGTTTTGGTAATTTGGTGTGTACAAACCACTTCTTCACCTTTTCTGATAAATTTCCATCAACATAATACTGGTAGAAACAGGGCTAAGAAGTTTGTGGCAACAACTGTAACGTCCAAATTTATTTCGACGCCGTTTTTTTCTTTTAGTCTAAGCTGCCTCCCCACGTTACGCTATGGTTCAATCAATATTTTGCTTACTTCGTCCGCTCTCGTCCAAGTAGACTGATTTGTAATAACCCAGTATTCTTGTTTCATTTTCAGGACACGTACAGATGACAATCCTCAGCACGGAGCATACACTGAATAGTGTTCTGCCTGTCAAGCGTGATAGCAAGGATTATCTTGAAGACGAAATAACCTTCTGGAAAGAATTACTTGAAGAAGGATTTCTTTCTCCGCATAACACAGCTTTAGCGTTCACGTCTTCTCCCGAAGAAAACCTCCGGAAGCTTAGAACAACAGCGCTGTGGGTATTCAGTGTCAGCAACATGTTTTGGATGGTACTTATACTGACGCTGGTAGAAAAGAGAGACCTCAAGATTTTAGGGCTCGATGTCATCGCACTTAGCTTCCTAATCACCTATGGGGGGATAATCTTTGCCCAGTTTTTAGCCCTTTTGTGCCATCGTGTGAAAACAATAATGCATATTTTGGCACGCACGCCATGGATTTTGCCTATAAAGAACGAGACAGAAAAAAATGAAAGAATGAATGAAAAAAGCGTTTTGCAAAGCAGAAAACATAGGAAATTGCATCCTTTTTCCTATGCTTAAGTTCTTGTATTGTTGGTCAGTTATTCAACTCGTCCAATTTCTTTTAATTATTATTATTTCATTCTCTTAAGACCCTGTTAACATCTGTCTAAATTATTGTCAGTTTAGAGACATAAATTTCCTTTAATTTGGTTTAATTCTAGATTGTTAAGGAAAATGTCGAAAAGTTTTTAATTTACTTTCAAATTCAAAAACGCGTGAACTCTTTGATTTGATTCTGACAGGTGAATACTGTATCGACCAATCATGATACAGATCAGGAAACGCCAACACAAATCAAAACCATTACTTCAGTATTTACTGCTGTTGTTTGCGGTTTTGATCTGTAACGCATTATTGGCTATTTCCTCGTAACATAGCATCATTCAGAGATAATTTTTGAGTTCAAAGACTTACTGTAAGTCTCTGAGTTTTTTCTTGATATCTAATCACTGCAAAAAGTGAACACGAACATAGAGTTTTTGTTAGTAGCGTTGATATTAGTATAAGCACCCACAATGTAATAAGTGTGATTCGTTTTCCCAGTCATCCTATTTTGCTATTTTCTCTGTCAGTGTATTGATTATCTGAACAACAGCAAAGAAAATTATCTTTGTGCCAGAATTTCGTAATTAAAAAATAGTTCTAGAGAGAATAATGACCACTGATTGGCCAAAATCCTGACTCTGAAAATAATTTATCGGCCGTGAACTTGGCTGTGCTAATGTCGTATGCCACCTCATCTTTTGAACCGACTTCTCGAGTCTTGCATATTTTCCAGCAAGGGATTTTTTCCGTTTAAGATGTAGCAAGAGTAGTTATCTACTTTTTTCGTATCGCTGATAAAAATATGAAATTCAACGTAGAAACTGTGGAACTTTTGCTAAGGTCAGCAAAGTGTAAGTGCTTCGCTTACCAGTTGTTATTCAACTAGCCGTATACATTCGTTGTTTGATCATTAATTAGTGTCATACTGTAACCGTCACTTATCCTGGTCTTTTCTTTAGTTGTCTTCAATACCTGCGTCGTTTTGAATGTGATCAATCTGAAAAGCGCAATTCTTTAGTAATCAATCGTTCTCACTCAGTTGGAATGTATTAGATAATCCATAACATTAATTATCTAATCCTTTAGCGTTGTAGTTCAGGCTTAAATAGGACTACATCGTAAAGCTTTTGTTGAAAACACCAGGGACACATTAAGGCTACATCTGGCTGCATATTGGTTACATGACTGTATTAAAAATAACGTTGAAGCCAAGTCTTTGTGGACCATACTGTCTCAAAGATATTCAACAGCCCTAATAGATTCTGACCTTCGCGCAAACAGCGAGTGGCTGTTCCTCCAGCAAGAGCCTTTGCAAAGAGTACATTACTGAGTTTTTCCTCTGTCCTCTCATTTATATGAGAAGGCAAAACTTGTTTTCACAAAGAGCATCTAATCCTAAAAATCCGTACAAAGATGTTATTTTTCTTCTTCCAGCGAAATGACTGTCAATCGTATAGTCCAATTGTTCGGTTGAGATTAGTCCTAACAATTTTTTTCTTTCTTTCGGATGTTGCTAGCGCCCATTGGTTCACGCTTTTTCTATTCGAGGCAAGAAAATCTCATGAATTTTTATTTCCATCGCCAGAACTTGTATGATGTTTGCCAGAAGTTAAAGAGTGTCGAAAAATTGAGTTATAAATAGTTGAAAGTGATGATCTATAGCTATTCAGTGATACTCATTGTTCTCTGGAAATTTACTCCCCGTGATTTTACATGTCTTTCCCTGGTACAGCGCAAATTAGTATTCTCAGCTTCAGAACCAACTCGTTTCCACCCCAAGTCCCTACTGCTGTTCCTGCCCCCCCCCCCCCCCCATTTTGCTCTATCTTACAAATTGCACGCATGTCAATTTTCAATACACTTCGGCTATTTTATTTCACACATTTTACGCAAGAGATTATATGTAAGTACCTCGCGTCAAAAAGCGCATAGGATTTTGTACAA
Organism: Pocillopora verrucosa; assembly: GCF_036669915.1. Lineage (NCBI taxonomy): Eukaryota > Metazoa > Cnidaria > Anthozoa > Scleractinia > Pocilloporidae > Pocillopora > Pocillopora verrucosa. Next base: position 34,651,718 of record NC_089312.1, on the reverse strand, counting down.
ACCCTCTGAAACAAGTGAATAAGCGAACGATAGGGAGTCGCAAAAATTAAAAAGAAAACAACAACAACAAAAACAAAAAAATCATTAACAGCAACAACAACTAAAGGGGGATTAATGAAAAAATATAAATCATTTTTTTCTAATACTTGTGTGAACAAATGGCCGGCAAAAAACAGTTTAAGTGCTAAGTGGATTTCACAAAACCTTTTTAAATTCAATGAATTGAAAATCAAACAAATCCTAAATTAAAAGAGGTGCGAAATTTTTGAGAGGAGGATCAGCAAATAATTTATCTTAATCACCGCAAGCGCACTGCCGGCTAAAGGAGATTACGGAAAAGAGCCTACATTTGTAAAATAGTTCAGGAACGCAGCCCAGCTAATCGTTCGGCGGTCAGAATCTGGTAAAAATAAAGCGAAAAAAGCCATTGTGCATAAATAGTTAATGATTCAACAATTCACATGAAATACATGAATTTTAGCTGGTAAAAAAGTGTCCTACAGGGACCACAACAAAAATAAACCTAAAATAGATTTTTACAAAAAGCTCGGCTGTTACCTTATGTTAGGTGAAACATCACTACACATTTCGCTTTGACGGGAGACTGATACCAGTTTCTGTTTTGTATCATTGTCGATTTTCTCTACGAATCTTAATAAAAGTGTAATTAAATTTCTCATATTTCATTCGAAATCACAAGCTGGGTCATGCATCATTCTAATTGGCAAAATTTATTTCTCAGCATGAAATCTATGCAAGAAGGGCTGGCAGAATATTATATTACAAGGTATCAATTTATCGTCCTGACTTCAGCTTTGATGGTCATGGGAGAGTTTTAATGTACTCACACAATATTTTCGCAAGAAAGAGGCTATGTACTAGTTTTGCCGTGAAACACGTGCCTTTTGGAGAGCGGAGAGATCTTGTTTACAATAGAAATCGCGAATATTAAATTCAGCGAACTGTTTGCTGCCACAAACGAGGTGAGCCGCTTCAATCACCCACCTTTCGCAGTTCAAAACAGAAGCAATGAAATTATTATTGCCAGCAGCTTTAGCAGTCCTTGCAATCCTGCGAGAAGGTACGTCAGAGGTTAAAGTTATTCATCAATAACTCCATGAACGTTTTATGTTGTACGAACTACTTTGAAGACAGTAATATTTACCATTTCCTCCTCGGTAAAGGAAAAACATTACATCTACCTATCTCTTAATTATAAATATTTACCCTTTTAAAAGAAAATCCAAGAGGTTATCTTTTTGTGGTTCGTGAAGCGTAATAGGCTGGCTTGGAAATAGCTAGGATTCTGCTCATTTCTATCAAGGCTTTTCCCGGAAATCATCTGAATCGCGTGATTCTTAATTGTTTCATTTCACGATTTCGATTATCTTTAGTTTGTGGAAATAAGGATGGCACTGAATGCGAACAAAGGACAGAAGATGGCAAATGTTGTGTGTTTCCATTCACATTTATGGGTGAAAAGATGCATTTTTGTATCAGTGGGGGACCCTCCGAAGATGACTGGTGTGCGACTACAGATGACTTTGACCGGGACGGAGAATGGGGTCGCTGCACGGGTAACTAACTTCACTTTTAACTAAGCAGGGATGAATGTGGAAAAGCAGCCATGATAGTAACACTGTGATAAATATTGATTAGAAAAGTTCCTATTGGCGTCAAACCTCCTTTTCATCGTAACATGTGGAAATGTAATCGAGTTCCAAGTGGTAATGTAATCAATTTGCTGTCGAGGTTCGCGTTCCATCAAATTGCACATAATTTGAAATGCTTTTTATTTTCAAACGCTTTTTCATACAATGAACCTTCTCCTCTTCAGTGGAATCGCTTTTTCAAGCTCTATAAAAACCCCAGGAATATTACTTTTTTTAACTTTGTAAACACGTATTCGCCAAATGCTTTAAAACGCAAATTAAAAAAGTTATTGGTTAAGGAGAGCTCCGTTTAGAAACTCAAAGTTTGTATTTTTTACCATTTCTCCCCTTGGAGATAGAGAGTGTATCAGCAACTAGGTATCTTAACTTTACCTTCTCGATATGTTATGATGATCAAATGATTAATTTTTTTCTTTTTTACAAATATATAGGAGTAAAATGTTACATTTGCTCCAGTGATGTCTCCTGGTCGGACTGTGAAAACCAGCAGCAAGCCCACAACTGTCCGTATATGCACGATCAGTGTCTGACACTCAGCAAGGAGGCAGGAGTGACTAACACAAGCCTGCTCTTCCTAAAGAGATGCACATCTAACACTCAATGTACAGCGTATAATCCAACTTGCGATCGTCCCGATGTTCTAAAGTGCGACTTCAGCTGCTGCATGGGAGATTTTTGTAACGCTGCCTCGCTGCCTTATTCGGCGGTTGGTAGTTTTGTTCATATGGCTGCGTGGATTTTTTACATGTATGGCTGATTGTCTGTGGTTATATGGCGTCAAATTCATGACTGTTAGGGTTGAAAAACAATTCCACTGGTCCCTTCTTTATTGCATCTAAGTTTGAAAATTTAGAATCATATTTAGCGCCGCAAAAAAACTACCTCCAGATTGAAGGTTGCCAACTATTGGTTTAATAAGATAGAAAAACAAGAGAGGTAACACAAAGATGGACCGAAGAGGACTGAGGATGGAGAAGATTAAAATGGATTGCAGCTGATGAAATTGAAAGACTAAGGCTGACCTCTTCAAGTTACATTAATCATGATGTAAATTTACACGTAGCTTCAAATTGCCATATAATGTTGTGTGTTCAAGAGAATTGAATCAAGGACAATAATTCTCAACATGGTAAGAACTGTTTAATTGAGGTGGACCATCTCAATTTCTCATTAACTGGCCATACATTTTAGGCCACTGGTGTCTCCAAATTCTTTTCCTGCCAAATACAATTATGCAGCAGGAGAATTACTGTTTTTTTTAGCTAATTAAGAAATTGACAATCTTAAATCTTTGTACATAAATTTTCATTGAGAAATCATGGACGAGACGGTAATATTCTATCACTACAGTTGTAAATGAAAGGTGTCATCTCCCTCCTCTAACGACAACAGGCTCAGGATCATGAACGAAGCTTGCGTCCATTCTACCTCTATCATCTGTTATACAAAAAATAACAACATAAATGTCATTATTTAAATCAGGGCGACAATAATTTTTTTTGATGAACACTTGAAATTGAGCAGTGGATATCTATTAAGTAAGTTCATGAATAAAGTTACCAGGGGTGAAGGCAACTGAATTTCTTCCTCAATGAATAACATCCTTACTGATTTTGAGGATAACATCTTTGGCCACGATATCAGGTAATGCAGTTAAACTGCAACTACTATTGATAAAATATCATGTGAACTCAGGAGTAGTCTGTGAGCCCACTGACCCTCATAACTGGAATGAGTTAGGCCAAGGCTTATTTGACAACAACTCCTGAAATGCAGGTGTGACTAAACCAAAATGATGCCACTTCACATGACTTGAAGATTGTAGTGTTCCATACAAGGAAATTTCACTTTTTTAAAAAAGAGAAATTGTATTCTTTACCTCTACCTCCCAAAAGACCTGAGCCTTCTGCATTTCTTCTTGATTGCTGATCTATTCAAAATAATGAATTAAGAGCAAAACAGTGACATAAAAAGACCATATGTTAATACAAGAGGCAAATGCATAGTTTCATTTGGCTCAATGCCTTGAAAGAAAAATTGGCAAAGATGTTCAAGTACTCAAGATTCTGTTTTGAGAATATTGAGAAACTGGTGGTTTTAACTTGGACAAAACAGTTATCAGTGGCAATTTGCCCCTTCATCTCCTATTTATCTTTTCACTTTCTGTTGAGTTAAGTTTCCTTCTTGGTCTCATCTGTTCTGTTCCAAGCTCAGCTGCAGTCATTATTTGATGACCATTCCCTCCCTAGCTTCTTTTTTGTGCACCCTTCAGTCTCATTACAATTTATAAACTTCTTTTTTTGGTAGTCATGTAAAAAAGGTAAGCATCACAGATCAACATCTTCCTATATCAAGACTTTACTAGGGAAATGTTGTCTTGCAGCACTCTTTTTATGTTCATGTAATTAAGACACAATCGCAGTTTTTGAAAAACCTTGAGCTTCCAGGGTGTTTTTCCCTTCAAATGTGGGAAGAGTATGGAGAGCATCCTGGGAAAAATTGTTTACCTTGAAAAAGCCTCTATATTTTTCCACAGTGTACAAGTAGTTAGACTTTTGTTTGAATTTACTGATAAATTTCCAAATTTTGATCTTACAAACAAACCTCTTGTATGAGATCTCAACATGGGCTCTTGTCTTGCACCTGTAAATTGTCTCCCTTCATTATGGCTTCCTTGAAGAAAATGAGCTAAAATCCCATACAAGAGTGGCCTAAGAGTAAACATGTATTTATCAGCTGTGCATCTTCATGATGATCATTAAATCGGATTAGAACAATCAAAAGAATTTTTAAGGTTCCCAAATCAAAAGAATCTCTGTATGGTATAGTACTCCTGCTTCTGTAATAATAGAATACATAGATGAGGTCAATCCTTTAAACTGCATTTAAATAACATGGATGACTCACTGATTAGGAACAGTAAACATAATTATATTTATTGTATATGTTGTGGTTCAATTTTATCCTTGGTTCGAGTTATGTTTTCTTTTGTTTTTGGGTATTGTAATATATGATAATGAGTTTGAAACAAAGGAAAAAAAAATTGAACCAAGGATAAAATAGAATCACAACATATACATTCATCACGTGGTAAATGATCAAACAATCATGTTAAATTCTGTAATCCTTTACCTAATTGCAGCTGTCTTAAAAGGATCATTTCTTTGCTTGAATCCTCCAGGTCAAAATGTAAATAAATTAATTAAAACTGTGAAATGTTCATTAATTACATGGTTGGTGACTCCTCCTCCTTAATGTTTAGTTCTTGTACTAGAAATCTTCTGTCCATGGGCTCCTTGGGTTGACCTGATTCTGTTATTCATCAAGACAGCAAAATATTAGAAAAATATAATGGCTTATTACTGAAACACAGCTAAGGTTGAAATATAAAGCTAATATCACAGATTTACATAGGAGATCAGATGTGGTGGCCTTACAGTTAGTGCATTCATGACTTTGGTCAGGAGGTTTGCATTTGAGACCTAGACAAGTCATTGTGTTGTGTTCTTTGGCAAAACTGTCAGGGCAGCCTACTGAAATGCTGGAGGGAGGTGGAAGCATAGTAATGGGTTGGTATCTCATCCAGGTGGAGTACCAACACTTCTACTGTAGTTGCTTCATGCTACATAAAGCATGCTAATGTGCAATACCTGCTTGGAGCACTGACTCTGTGTATTTGTATTTGTTGAAAGTCAAGTATTCCCTTATAAGTTCATTGATCAACAGGTTCTCATTGGATAGGGCAGGTCTTGGTTCAGTCTGAAAATCAACAATTGAAAGTTCAAAGTAGTTTTTTAACCCCTACTGAACTTAATGTAAGCTATCGCTATGTTTCGTTCCGTTAATTGAATAAGCCTATTGCAGGACCTGAACAATCGATGAAAATTATTCAATGATCGGAAAATCAATCGATCAATCGATAGCAAACGATTACAGTTAGTTAGATGGCATCGGTCAATCTATAACGTAACGATATTCACACAAAAGTATTCGTGAACTTCAGCACTGGTCATCGATAAGCGTTCAAGATAAATCCCTCTATCAGATCTTGTGAGTGTACGCAAAGCCAATACTGCAATAGTATTTTTATGTTTAGTGGCAATACTCGAAGAGAAAATTGTATATCGTTATGGTTCCCCAACAAAAATACTGTGTAGGACAAGTGCAGGTAAACATGTAGAGCTGTGGCATATATGAAAATGTTAACCCGCAAACAAGCATCAGTTCAAAATGAATTATAAACATGAACACATGCAAAGTTGTATGTCTTCATCTATGAACAGTTTGAGAGCAGCTAAAGATATAGAACAGTGGAAATTAACACGGAAGCACGTAAGCTTCCAGGTCAACTAACTTGATCGTCAAGGGCGCTAAACACCTCAGCACGAACTCGAGCTCGAATTTGACCAAGTACACCTCTATTTTCCAATGTTTCTTTTAACACTGAAAGAAATAATAGATATATCAAGACATATGCCGTTATCTGATAACTAAGTAAGTTACATGGAATGAGATCCTGAATAAAACATACCACTTTTGAGCTCGTTTACTGTCGCCATTTTGAAAATGGCGGTTGTGCGGTCGTTTGCATTTCAGCTGAGTACCTGCGGGCTCATAACTAGCAATCTGTCGAGCAGATTTAGATGCAGGAGGGGTGAGAGAGTTCGAAATTCCATAGCGCAGCAATCCTTATTTTGATCCGCTACAATGCTTTTATGTTATTTATTTAGCTCCAAAGTATATAGAAGAACGATTAAGGAGCTGCTTTATTCCGTTTTTAATCAATGATTTACCCGAAAGAAATGAGTTTATATTTGATACTAACCCTACCCTGTAGCTCAAATAGATTGGTCAAAAGAAAGTCTCTCACAAATGTGCTTGTTTTCATAGTATACTGAACGTTCAGCGCCATGAATCCTATAGCGGTGGATCCGAACAATCCCGGAAGAATTTCTCTGGCTTATCGAGACCTCACTGAACTGCCTACAGATTGGGATGGAAAATTTGACGACATAACTGTTCTGGATTTAAGCCATAATAATTTGACGTATCCTTTGTAATGTTTGCATTTGAGGGTTTAATCCCAAAGGTAGATAACGGAGTTGTTTACTTCAGTGAAAGCTCTTAATCATAAATATTTTTAAATACCGCGGAACATTGCTTGTGATAACACATAGAGCGTAAAGTTATGGTATTCTTTAAAAAGTAAAATGGGGATTTGCCATTTCAGTTTCATTCAAATGAAATTGAAACGTCTTTCCATAGAGAGGAACAGTTGAATATTATCGTTTTGGTAACATGCACTCATGGTATATCTTCTTGATCTCTCGTCTGCCATGTAAGAATTATTTCTGTAAAAGCAAGAGAATTATGGTGTTATGGAAAGTAACAGGATAGGTTGATATTCTTCACGTTGGGTTGAAACTAGCTTAAGCCATCAAAATTCAGCCAGTTAGGAAATTCTATTTACTAAAGGATTCCCTCATTCAGATGCCTAATTAACCCCTCAACTCGCAAAAGTGGTTAACATATAACTTCTCCCTAGATTATCCTTACATTATCCGGCAAACAGCTAGTGAGAATACGCAAGCTTATGAGGTAGAAGTTGTCATCTTGATCTAACACCAAATTCTTGTAACTAATTCACAAGGAAATGTGTAGCAGCTAGAGTGAAGAAGTAACAATCAGATCTTGGAAGTTAAGGGTTATATAATTAATATCTTAGTGATAGCTAGACACCTTGAGTGGAGGAGAATGTTAAAACTTAAGATGCTCTGGGATTAATGCTAAGATCATAAGGTTGGAGTCAAAATTTTTTCCTTGACCAAAACAAGCGACTTTCAATTTTTACAGGATTTCCCGTATCTCAACACATTAATTCTGGACAATAATAACCTAACAAATCATGTGAAATTTCCACGCATGAAGTCACTTCACACACTGTGGGTAAACCAGAATAGAATTACAAATCTGAGTTCTTTTATTGAGACTGTGGCAAAATGCTTCCCAAATTTGAAGTACTTTAGCATGATGAACAATGAGGCTGCCCCAAGTTATTTTAATGGAGGAACCTACCAGCAGTACAAGGATTACAGGTATGGAGCTTGTTAGTCTGATCTGGATGAGCTAATGTTTAGGTTCAATAACCTGACAAGCCTTAACATAACATAGTGCCTAAAATTAGGAGTGGTGGTACTCTTCACCATAATGGCTACACACCCCCCTAGAAGAAGTTTGTCAAGTTCCTAAAAGTTTGGAGGTACCCATTCACACTTCTTGTGGAAGACACTGTGAGTGTTCAATTTCTTTTAAAAGACAATTACAGGTTGAGTAAAGTTCAAACTGGGACTTCTTTATCTTGAGTTTACTTGCTTGTCTAAATGGGAATTAATAAATGGGAATTTAGCAATGGACATTCCACTGGGTGGCTTTTTTCGTGTACTGTTTCCAGTCAAATTGGAATAAATGGAGTGTTGGTTTTTGTGGAGGGAGAAAAAACAGAGGACTTGGAGAAAAAGCCTTGGAGCATTGACATAAGAACCAATAACAAACTCTACTTCTATCTAACGCCAGGTCCAGGAGGCAAGTGCTCTCAGCACTGCGCCATGCCTTCTCCTCTCCATATTGGGGAATATATATATATATATATATATATATATATATATATAATTATATATATGTTCCTTCCACAGCAATCAGTTAAGCAGGGGATTAAAAAAGGCCCAATGTGTTCTAACCACGATTATGCTTTCAGATGTTATGTTATAAGTCATCTTCCAAGTTTACTGGTTCTTGATGACCATGCCATTGATGCGGATGAGAGAGAAGAGGCTCGTAAAGTATATGGCAATAGAAGAGTTTCTGTAAGCTCAAAGAAAGTTAGTAAAAAACACAAAGAAAAGGTAAGTAATTTAGCAATATCTCCTTGCTTACAAATGACTGTATTTCCCCTGTTTACAAGGAAGTAGGGGTTTTCTTCAAGTTTTTACCCTTTCAGTGGCAGGAACAAAATCTCAGTTCTCTGCCCTGTCAGCCACACATTTAAAATGATCTTTGCCTTGTGAATTTGTAGTCAAATCAAACAATATCCTTTCAGTGGTATTTTATCTTACTTCTTGTCTGTTCTGCTCAAAAATGCATTGAGATAGTTTAAAGATAATCATGTTTGGTTACTCTTGAGAATGAAAGGGTCGAAGCAGGTGGATAAAGTAAGGAGATGGTGCTGTTCAGTTCGAAAGTTAATGTGTACATAGAATTTACAACAAAATTCAAAAGCAACTGAGCAATTATGCTAAAACCATTATTCACTTCAGCCTCAGTGAATATTGTTGACTAGTCCCCTTGACTTTTTCTCTGGGATTTAATTTAACAATATTCACATTGTCTATGGTGAGTAATTAATAGATAACACCAAATTCCCTTGTCTTATTTACAAAGAACTGTATGGCCAGCAGTAGGGAGAAACACTAATTGGATCTTGGGATTTAAAGGGTTAAGGAATCATGAAACAATAATTTATAGAATGCTAATGTGTACTTATGATTTTGTCTTCTCTTCCAGAAAAAGAAAGATGTGGAATAACATTTGCATTTGGCTTGATTATTATTTCAAGAACAGCTTAAAGTAATTTACCTGCTTTCTTATACAATGTTCGATTGGAGTGTATGGCTTATGAGATGTGGGTAAAAAAATTTCTGCACCAAAGCAATGGATAGGAACTGGAATGTCCTAATAAACTGTTATTTTTTGATTGAAGGAAAAAAATAGAGTAAATGCAATTTTTTTGTTAAATTTTCATACTGACTATTTCCAAAGGAAATCTGTATTTTATGGACAAATATATTTATCGCAGCTAAGGATAGAAAAGATATATGATAGAGAAAACATATTAGAGTAGTAGCCATATAAATAAAATCTACTGTTTATTGAAGGTTTTCTGGGTTCTATGGGGAAGGGTTTTTTAGTGGCCCAGAGTAAAACAAGATTGCAAAATGCATTACAATATATATGTGCTTTTTTTTGGTTGATGGCTTCAGTATTCCAACAATACATAGTGACACAAATAACATAATATGATTTGCAGGAGCAGATTTTTAATTTCTGGGGGGGAGGGGGGGGGGAAGGACCATGAAACCTCATTTTGCAATCAAGCACCTTGAAATAAAATTGGCCAAGTCTGTTTACTCAAGCCAAAAAGTGTGGTGAAAAATTCTCCCTTGATTTTGTAATTAGAACCTCCTGGAATGGAAGGGTGTTGTGTTGTCATTGTATTTTTTGTTGTCTTTTGCTTCCTAGTCTCTTGAATATTTTTTATTTCCTTATCTTTCCTATATTTTAATGTTACTCTTTGTGAAGAGAGAACACAGAACACAAAAGAACCATGATGAATTGTATTGAAATAAATCCTTGTGAAAAAAAATTTGAGAAAAGTTATAGAAAATTTTACCATTACTCGTGAAAGACCAGGTCAGACCCATTTGGATAGTCTCCACCTGAAACTTACATCCAGTTTCCTGCACCACATGTAAAATTGTAAAATGTTTTGTAATGTAAATATACTTCGTATCAGCTCACAACTTGATATTGATTTGTGGCAAATTTAATCCTTTTGGTAGTATCAATACAAGAGACATTAAGGAAAGTTTCCCATTTTATCCCCTTCTGGGAACAGAATACCTATTTCTGCAATTGCTGGTCACTGCCATTCCTATTTTTGTGTTTTCTGAGTGTCCTTTCTCTCTTGACACCCTAACCTACCCCTGCTAAACTTTGAAAGAGTAATCCACCCAACAAAGTGACTGGGATTTAAAATCACATGCCCAAGATTGTAAGTCCTTGATTGACTAGAGGCCAACAGGAATTTATATTATGGAAACTACCTAAACATGGAAATGAATATACAATTAAAGCACATCAAATTCTCTCATAAAAGTTCCTTTATTCTCAGTTTCATGTTTAAATTAATATATAGTTTAGGGCACAAACCAGTGACAGAAAGACTGGCTTATTTATTCATTATTTATTCAATTTATTTATTCAAGGTGAGTAAACACTTGCTTCAGTTTCACCCAGCTCCAACCACTGTGGTTCAGAGAAGCTAAGCTTTATTCAACATTATTCTAATTGCCTTGGAGAGTTGTCTTCACTTGGAAAATAAGGCCTAGAAATAAGTTATCCGATATGAAAGTTCACAACTTGGGTAATCTTAAACCCTTGATAAAGTGACTTAGTTGCCAGGGTTCCAAACTATCGAAAAAAGGTGAGGAAAAAAGTAAACACCGAAACCGAAAAAGGATGCCAGTTGAGGATGGCAAATACATAAACTGCATGCAAATGAGAAACTTTATTTATTGAGATGACCACATCGTAACGAAGGCTCGGGTGAAAAAAAAAGGTAAAAGGAAAAAAAGAGTACAGTGAAAGTGTGGTTACGCACAGGCGTCAAACGGACTTGTCCTGAGAAAGCTTAGTTTGAAATGTTTGGGTTCTTATTGATTTACTTTAACATAGACAGGCAGTAATGTTATTCCGTGGGTGATTACACATTGTAGTTCTCTATACAGAATATTTGTATTCTGTCCCATCAGCCATAAGCAGAATAACATTTTTATGATTAATCCAAACAAGTCGTATGAGTTTTAGCAGAGCAGGAGACATTTTTGGAGACGGAGAGACTGTGGTGTAGGAACGGACACATCGGAGAGATGATCCCAGCATACCGAACAATGACGAGCCAGTCTACAGAATATAAAGACAATAGACATGTTTGACGATACGTCTTGGCACAAGTGTTCAAAAATTAAAAAAAATAGTTGCGTATTGCCTAACCCTCCAAGGATTTGTCAATAGTACCATTGGAGCGGACATAAAACGTCGCATATTAGTCAAAACATTTCAACATTATTCAAATATTTTTTGATAGGTGGAATGGCGGCGGGGGGGGGAAAGAATTGTAGGACTTCCTAAAGTACGGTAAAGTAAAAAACCAAACAAGGCCTAGTAATAATCGAAAACTGGATACTTTGAAGAATTCTAAATTGTATTAAGGATTGTCGGGGAAAAAAAAGGATTATTAATCGTGAACCTGACTGTTTATTTAGATTAGGGTGTAATTTGTTCAACATAAAACAAATTTCTGATTTTGAAGGGCGCCTTCAAATCACCACTTGACCAAAGGCGATCGAATAAAATTAGGTATGACAAATCTCTCCCTCTCTTTCGCACGCTCTATCTCTTTCATTTAATCTGAAAATTACCTGCCAGAAACAAATTTTGGAGTCTCCGAAGCTGTATGAAGCAAGTACGCGATCGTCAGGCGAAAAAGACAGGGCTGTTACTTGAGAAGAATGAGCTGAAACCATCTGTAAACAAGGATTATAAAGTAACCGATTCTGAAAAGATTCTAGGACCTCTAACGATGGGATTATTGCGCGCTATCAAAGGAGAGAAGAACTTTCAACAAAGGTTGTTTGGGGTATAGACAACAACAATCATTGTTAGCTATTTACGGTCGCTCTCCCAATGATCGAAGGTAGTACATCGAAAAATAACGTGATAAATTTGAGGAGAAAACTTGACCTGAATCGCTCCTAAAGCTTTTCATTTCAGAAACACAATCAGGCCTCAAACATGAAGGTAAAACATGAAGGTAACGGTTACTTCCTGCAAATGCATCAAGAGTGTCTTTGCTACTTGAAACTGGAATTTGGCATTTGGCAAAACTATTTGAAAGAAAGTGAAGGATGACTGAAAGTTCTGAACAAAGTCGTTGTCCCCATGTGAAATATCAAAAGAATAAAACAACACACGACTAAACTCGTCGTAAACTTGCCTGACAGCGCGACGACCGCAGATCATACAAAGCTAACTGACCATTCTTCGCTCCAACTGCAAGGCGGCGGGACTGGGGTGAGTAACTCACCATGTTGAATCTGTCAAAGTGGAATAGCATCTATTTTTTATAAATTGCTATATTTCATAATTAAGTAAATCAGGCTTTCTGGCCGCGACAGCATGTTTAAAAACAATCAAATGTTCATTCAAAGCGAGGCCAACAAGGCCTATTTGTATGCAAAAGAATAGAAGTCATGCTCACCGTTGTGAAAGTGGTCTACACATTTATTACCGTAGAGAACGATGACCCCAATACAAACAAAGGCTAGTCCAAGCCGTTGCCAAAAGCGCGAAGGGTGCGATCGAGTAAAAATCAGTTGTAGATCAAGCCAAGGACTCGTTTAATTATGATCTAGAGAACACGTTCTCTTGTTGCAATACTGGATTATCATTACGTCAAACAGAACAAGAAAATGAAAAAAAAAAAAAAAAAAACACATGAATTGCTCGTGATACGTGACACGTGACTCTGTTCAGAGAGAAACTGGTGCATAAAGCGCGATAATGCTCGAACGTAGATTTATGCGACAGTATTTACAGTAAACGTACCGACATAGTCCAGGGAATAATTCAGTCATTCCTTTCTCTTTGAGTTGTCTCTGATCCAAACAGTAAACAACAATGTCGACAACCTGGGGGAAAATGGCAGAGTTAAGTGTATCAGTTTTCGTCATTGTTACCGCGCAACAACTGGCAATGAACCAACGAACACAAACGCAGATACCTCTCTCGTCCCAATTTCCGAAAACTTCCAAAACAACGAGAAAGCCTAGTGAAAGGCCCGCTCAAAAGAAACCAAATGGTCGGTGATAAGGTGTCTCGGACTGAGTGAGACGTAAACATGGTAATTTGAGAAACAAGAGTAAATTAGTGGAATGAAAAGCGTTCGTTGATACCATAAGGATTAGGAGTGCCGATTTGAAAGATAAATTTTTGTTTCAGAGTTTTGCCGTCTAGATGCCTAGATGAAGGGAAAGGCCGCAAACTATCATTAATGCACTGCATCTGTTAAACAGATAAACCCCGTGAAACCTTCTGAAAAAAACTTATATGTATAGTTATACGTGAAAATAGAAAGGTAGTTCATACATCTGTTAAAAGATCTACAACTTCTTGTTGTGTCTTTTCAACCATGAGGTCAATTATCCGCAGTATCTCGTGCTTAGCTCTGTTCAATATGGACGTGCTCTGAGCCTCTGCATTCTGAGAGGGTTGGTGACGAACATGGCTGTACACCGCAATGGCTGCTGGAGAAGGTTGATTAAAGGAGATAGAAGAAGCCGCTGAAACACTGCGAGCCACCTAGATGTTCAATGGAGACACGTTTCAATTAATTACATTATAAATGGCAAACTCTGAACACGGTTTATGTGAGTGCTGACTACCTGTTACATCACAAACGACAACTTTGCACTACGTGAAAACCTTTGCAATGCAGTTGAGGTTCTTGTTCAGACGGCACCTCTGCTTTGTTACACGTTTTAACTTTGCGATGATCTGACAAATTATTTTACTTATGTTTTAGCGACAGCGAAAATGAATTCACCTCCTTCGCAATGGTCGCTATGAAGACCGCAGGTCGTGCTGTAGCAATCAGTGACAGCCCATGCCTCGCTGATCGATGAGTATCTGCTGACGGCGACAATGGTAAACCTTTCCTGAATGTGAGATCTCGGTTCTTGCTGTCCGCCGAGAGTTCTAACAACGCTATCAAGACAGCTGAAACGTCCATATATGGCTCCCAAAGAGTAAACCCCCGACCAATCAGATCAATGGCTGCTCGTCTGACTGACGTGTGTGCCGTAAGTTGGGACGAAGGGGGTTTGAGTAAGAGATACATGAGAGCTTTACCAGTGAGACGTACTGTAGTGTAATCCATGATAACTTCACCACCTGAAAATACCAGAAAAGGTTACAAAAGAAACCATGTACATATGTAATCAACTTGTGCAATTCGCCATCAGACTGTAAGAACGAAGGAGATTGTTTATATTTTGTTTCGTAAGTAAAGTACTGTTTCAAATTTAACTAACGACCCGTATGGTTTTCTAGAGTATCAGTTAACGTTTGCCGATCATAGTTTTCGCTAAGACAAGGTAAGTTCCACTAAGTTGTGAGATTAATTAGCCAACATGGCGCTCTCCAGAAATTGTACTTGATATTATACAGAATATTACGATTTAATGTTATACAAGGTAATTAAAAGATAATTAGGTTATGCAAGCAATTAAGGAGGCTCCATAGGGTTTTTGTTCAATGTTGGCGCGCGCCAGCGTAATGTTTTTCAAGTAAATTTTTGTTTTTCGTTTTTAAAGGTCACTAAAAGCCATCAAAAGGCAACGAGCAAGGTTCGCACCATCGTTTGCTGCAGTAAATATTATCCAAATCATTTTCGTTATTAAGCTAAGGCTCCACGAAGGGAGGCGCTCATCAGTGATAATTTGGCTTTTCCTTTGATTTTCTTCAATTTGCTTTGGTGAAATCTCTCAAAATTTTCACAATTTGTGAAAATTGTCCTGCCGACCATTTAAAAGCCGAAGAAAATAGGGGTTTCAAAGGCAGTTTCATCGCTATTTGCAATTTTTTATTTTCTTCCTCAATCTCAAATTTGGTCGAATGAATTTCTTTCTTTAACAGGCACTAGGAGGGGCACATATGTTTAACGTTCCAGCAAATCTTTGGAAATTCCACCGAAGGAAACGTGATAAATCTTTCTCGAAAGATCCCTATTTTCTTTATAGCAAAACAACACGTAATGGAGTAGAACTTCGCCATGCGTAGACTTTCGAATCTGTCGCTTTTTGACAATCTTTTCCCGGGTGTTTTCTTTTCGGTTGAACTCTTTTTAAGGCGTAGAAGGCCTATGAATATTACGGGTGCACTTCTTGGAAACCCTAGATTCCATCACATAAAAACACAGATAACAATCGTGCGATCGTATCGAGCTGCTTTGTTCCTTTTGCATGTTGACCTTTTCAAAGCTCGTGCTACGTTCGTACCCAGATCTCGCGCGGCCAACAAACCCTTAGGAGCCTTCTTAAACATCAGCACTTACGTTCGCTGTTACTCTTTCGCACGATTTTACCATCTTTACCTGGAGTTTCACTCAGTTTTTCTAATCTTCGCGAGCTTGTGCTCTGTTTTTTTTCACCGTCGCGCTCACGACTCGAATATACTTCAATTTCACGCTGAAATTCTGCGCCAATCACTCCCATGAGCACGATGGCGGTTGCCTGTCGACGGCGCATGTCATATTGAAGCAACTTCTTAACGCTAGTTAAGACAGTGCTGACGTCTTCGGTTGGGAACAGGACCTCGTCTTCAACGTTTTGGACGTCTACACTGCGTTCTGAGAAAAGATAATCAATCACTTTACAAGTCTTACAAACCAATTTTCAAGCTGCTTACAGTCTCCTCATCAATGAAGTCTAAAAATTCAGTTGGGCGGCGTTGCACCATCAGCTGAATCAACCCATTACTCAATTAACACTCTACTGGGACGACTGGTCAATTTTTGAGAACTTACCAAACCCCAAAATAGAAGTGGTAGGGGAGGGTGCAGGATCAGACTTCTCAGCTTTGTCCTCAGTCCCTCCCGACTGTTCAAGCGACTTTGGTAGCTGAGGGGCCCATGTATCCACCACTTGCTTACGACCCTCGGACCCAATCCTACGCAGTTCGGCTAATAGAATAGCCTGTGCCGCTTCACGAACCTGCGAGATGGAAAAGAACTAAAAATACACACTGATACATTGTTCTATTTTATGGCTAACTATCTAATTAATCTATAAAGAACTCTTTCAAAAAAGCGCGAAGTGAAACATACCTCTAGACATCGATCTTGCCATCTCCTTGCTAGAATATGCAGCAGCGGTGGCTTATAAGAGGAAATCTTCAGAATGTCAGCCAACAGACAACAGTGCAGTGCAGCAAGCTGACTCCACCCGGCTTTGATATGTGCGCGGTGATTCATGGCAAGTTGCACTTCCGTCTCACTTAAACCAGGAGGTTGTTCGTTCTCGGCATAACTCGATGAGATGGGAGGAATGTCATGATCTGTGTTCGTTACGAGAGCAAGCCGCTTTTCCTGAGGAACAAAACTGATCTGGTTCATGCTCATCAGCGTGTTAGCGACGGATACAAGTCCCACAAGATGCAGAGTTGTCAAAGCCGAGGAAAGTTGCCAGCGTGACTGAAAGCAAGTCTTCAAAGCTGACGCAATGTTTGGCTCGGAAGACAAATTCGATTTCTCATTTTCTCTCTTTGTTATTTCAAACTCAGTAAAAATGGCTTTATCAGGAGAAAGTCTTTTTAAAGCAGTTTCAGCATCACTTTCTCTTCCTTCCCCGGCTTCTCCATACCATCCCGGTAGCATCAATGAAAGCCTGTTTCCTCGAGTTAGCAGTCCAAACGAAACTGGTTTGACTGGTTTGAGGAGACCCAGTCTCTCAACACACACCTCATCCATGTTAGGGTCCAGATCCCAGGAGTGTAGACATGAGATCATGAGTTGGGCTACATAATGTGTTTCATTTGTAACTAACGATTTCTTGGGGTTTTGGTGAGTAAATTTTTGAGTTGCATCGCTCCTCGTTTGCTGAGTTGTTAGCGAATCTCGTTTTCTTCTTCTCCCTCCTACGGCTGTCTTCGATACGTCACCTTTGCTGGACAATTTAGCTGTAGAGAATAATGAAAAATTCGTTGAAAACCACGCATGAAGTCTTTCGAAACTCACTTTACGCTCTGGAATGAACGAAATATCCAATCGGAGAACTCCACGAAAACTACCTTACTACGACACCGTGTATCTAAAATAATATGCAATATACGAAGAAGAATACACAACTGCATGGTTGTGCTTTTAGCCGAAACATTCTGATTCTTTGTCGGAGAGCTGGACAACGACCTTTTACTGTTGTGAGAAATGAAGATCGCGAAGTATACTGTTGAAGTGATTTTACAAAGAAAACCCTCAGATTGTAAACAGAGGTCATACATCAAAGACCATAAAAAATTATAACTTAAGAAAAAAGGGAATGAAGTAACAACCAAGGCGCACTTTTTATTCAGAAATCAAATATAAAATATGAAGTAAAACAAAGAAAGTAATAGGCAATCGTAGAACGTGATAACAAAAAAATTTATAGTTACCAGCAAGCTGTGGATTTTCTTCAGTTAATAAATTACATATCAGCGCCTCTATATCAAACATAAGCACTTGTATTTCTGGATCTCGGCTCCCACACTTGGTAGACATCACTTTCAGTGGACCACCGGCAAAAACCTCGCCATAACCATCACCTTGGATTAAAGGAATGAAACGATATACTGAGTGTTTTAGAAGACCTCAGATGGAGCCCTAATGGCCTAATGGATAGCGGGCTGGTTTGAGCCTGAAGCGGGTCACTGCACTGTAATCTTTGGCAAGACTAGCACAAATACCGGCAGACTGGTCGGGTGACAAGGAGGATTTCTAAAGGCCTATTTACACGGCACGACTTTGTCGCATGCGACAAGCTTACGACAGGCCTACGACATGACTTAAGAGTCGTAAGCGAGTTGTAGGTTTGATTTACACGAAACAATTCGTGTCGTAAGCCTGTCGTAAGCTTGTCGCATGCGACAAAGTCGTACCGTGTAAATAGGCCCTAAGGATAACCTGCGATAGACTACCGTCCCGCTCAGAAGGAGCAACAATACTTCTTCTTGTTTTCGTTACTTGCTATAAAAATTGGCATAAACCAAAGAGAGAAGGCTCAATCGACTCGCAATATTCTCATTTTTTTCCTTAATTTTGTTCTTTTCAGCGAACCAAAGCAATGTCAAAACAGCGATCGGACGTTCTTTTTCTACACGGTTGCGTTCCCCTTTCCCCTACCCCCTCCCCGAAAAAAAAAGTAATGTGGTCTCTAGAAAAGCTAACTCCTTACGATTCGATATCAACAATGACGTGCGAAAAATAATCGATAGCCATAAATATACCGGGATATATGCATGTAATTTGCACCCAAACGTCCGTTGGACTGTTTTTGCTTAAACCTCTAACGTTTGCTTCTCTCCGAACTAAATCTATGGATTATTAGGCTAATTAACTGATATCGAGATTTTTATCCCGTACGGTTTAAAAAAGAAACTATTTTAGGGGGTTTGTCGTGATCTGGTAACTGAATATACTTTAGCTTTTCCATTCTACCAAGAGATTAGAAACTGATATAATCTCTTGGTTCTACTCACTAGATAGTTTTGAGGAAGAAGATGGACTAGCCGCTGCTTGTTGATTGATGCTTCGCCTGAGTTTCTTCACTGCAGCGGAAGCTGCGCTCGTCTGAAGGTTTGATGTGATGTGGCTGATCTTTCTTCCCAGAGAACTCTTCGACTTGGAAGGAACACTAGACGAAGGAGATTTCTTCTCTTCGTCGCACGCAGATAAGATGTTCAAAGCAACCTGGCCATTTGCACACCGGTCGAGGTGACCTGGATAATAATGTCGATAAATAAGACATTATTTGATTGCAACTTACAACAGAAACAGCGACCATAACAACGACATAAGGGGAAAAACTTAACTTTGAAGGAAAATTGTTTAGTGAGGCTTGTACAATTTACTCAACCAATCCAAGAAAATCCTCGTAAACCTTAACCCTTACCCGTTTCCATCTGCCATACATACACCGAGCCGTCAGTACAGCCTACCACCAAAAAATCATCCAACGCTCGCCACTTTATTGTCTCCACGGGAAATTCGTGAAGCGAGGCCAACATGATGCACTTACGCTCGCGAAGTCCTAACAACGCAACCGAGTGGTCCTGGGCTACAGAACAGATACAGTACTGGACGCGATTCTAAAAATAAAAGGCAAAACAATAAATAAATGAATAGGTAAATAAAGAATAAATAAATGAAATGAAGAATACCTTAAGTCACGTTGAAGACAAAAACAAATTAGTGAGGAAAAACATCAAAACAAAATTAAACCGTCAAGCAAAACTCTTACACTGCACTCGGGTGGAGTACAGATTAGTCGCAGCAATTCTCCTCCATGGGTAGAAAACGTATACAAAAGGTCCCCAGTAAAAATGTCCCACAGTTTGACAGAAAAGTCAGCTCCTCCTGACACTAGAAATTCCCTATCATATCGAGGATACTCATCGTGTGGGTACAGGAGACAGGTCACTCGGCCTCTGTGCCCTAACAGCACCCTGTGCACAGGCCACCCTGAGGAAATGAAGATACAAACATATGAAGTGACACTAACATTTTCGATGTTTACCCCAAGTGGTCATTCACTGAACCAAATGACCTTACTGCTATTGCCATTTAACAACTTTTGTTTTCGTGCGAAAATGTTGAAGAATGTTTCCTCCTTTATTTTCAGCGCAACTGATGGAATCCAAAATCACACATTTATTTTTGTTTTTATTCCGTACTCACTTTGTTTTTGGCTTAACTACAACAACCACAAAGGAAAATAAAAACAAAACAAAACAAAAAAATACAAAGGCAAACTCGTGGATATCCTGTACAGAATGTCCTTAGAGTATCGAAGGATTGCATTTAAGGCCAATTATCATACGATACCAAGATAAAGAATCGGTTTATCTATAAAATTTACCCGTTCCTATGTTTCGTAAAGCCGCGAGTTAAAAAAAAAAGATGTGTTTAAAATGAAAAATGTCTATCGCTAGCCTTACTTTTCAGTGTTTTCAAAACAAAAAGTGAGTAAAACTGTCCCGTTAATTTTTAGGCGTTTTTTTTTCATCATTTTTTTATCATTTTTACTATCATAACCATCGCTATATATAATAATTTTTATCATCATTAACCCTTCAACTCCCAGAAGGGATTAACACAAAACTTCTCCCTACAATGTCCATACATTCTTCAGCAAACAGGTAATGAGAATATTCAAACTTATCAGATAGAAGCTGTTATCTTGATCTAGCACCAAGTTCTCATAAATAATTTACAAGGAAATGTGTAGCAGCTACAGGGGAGAATTAACAATCAGATCTTGGGAGTTAAAGGGTTAATAGAAAAGTTATTGTCAGTATTATTATAATTAATCTGATACCACGGTACATTCGTGCCTGGCCACTGAGGTAACACAGACAACACCCAGCAAATAAATAAATAAATAAATAACCAATGAACGAATGCTCCTTAAATTTGCGCAAAGTAGATTAATACTGACTCACGACGAAAAAAGTCAATTATAACTATCCAACAAGTTGAAACAAGGCAAACGTTTCAAGATTTGAGGAAAAGGCGATAGCAGAGGCGTACATGTACCTGAGCCTGGGGGCTGAAGCAACTGAGCTATCGCTGCTTTTGCTGCTGATATTATAACAATGGAACCATCCTCACGGCCACACACAATACAGTCTTGCGTAGGTAAATAAAGCGAAGCACTCAGGGGGGTAGTTCGTCCGCCATCATCCTACGGAATGAAAAAATCAGATCATTTAATTAGAGCAAGCGCACTAAGTAAAAAGGGTGTATTAAACCAAAATTAGAAGAAAAGGTTCATCCTTTTTTTTTCAGTTAAATTTGCGCTACAAGTGAATATTGATTTTTGGAACGACAGTTCCTCGTCTTTTCACTGTGCCACTCCACTGCTACAGCAAATAAGCCATAGCACCCGGTACTTTTAATGGTGATTATCAAAGACGAAGTTCTCCTGAGTCTATTTTCACATTCTCGGGCTCTAGCCACGTGGTCGAATCCATAGGAGTTTATCCCACTTTCTGTAATATAAAGGAATATCTTTATTCACCTCTAGCACCTTCTTACACTCCCGAATGAAGAGGGGCACAATGAGATTAAATTATTCATTCAGAAAATCAACTCAAGGATTTAACCTGTCCTCGATCCGGGGTACTTCGATCCAGATTCCAGCGAGCTAGTGATTACGAGTTTACCACAATTTTTCTGTTACTTACAACAGCATTTTTTCACTCATTTCTTGGCGCAACAAAACAGTTTGGTATCCTGAACCTCTTCACCTTTAACTCAAGGCGTCAACTTACCAGAGAGTCGATAAGACCACAGGGCTTCAGAGTTGTCTCCCAGCAGTCAGCGTAACTGCAGGATACCACAGGATGTGTACCTAAATCAAACAATCCAACAAAAATAAATTTTGGGAGTCTTAGTGCATCTACTCATAAGTAACAGAACGACCTCCAATTTGAAAGTATTTACAAATTTTGCAAAAAATGCAAACGAAAAACAAAAATAGCCACTGATTGAGAAAATCTATTATTTCCAACTAAAGCGCTAGTCCGTATCGCAGATGTAAACTACTAGCGGTAAGATCATAAAAAAGTTAATTTACATGCCAATCGATTAACTTTTTGGCTTTTTTGCGTTTTTGTCAATTTTACTTTCTTTCCTCAATTATCTAATCAAACGCGTAACTGGCCTGGTTAACAGAAAAACGAGATTCAACATACTATTCACAAATTACCCTTTGAACTAGCATCTCGAGATTTTGTTGACGTGAAGATATCGTCGGTTAGTTTCCAAACATTGACACTAAAAACACAAAAAAATTGATGAAAGGCTTTAATATTTATTAGTGTAAGTGCTCCGGTGATTGAGGAGATGCACGCGCTCTGATTGGTCGAGGATTGCTTCATATCTTGTTATACTCACCTTGCGCGAGGTGATTAGTGCTGAAGCAATAAATTTGAATGATGCCCTTGACTTTGTCTCGGGGATGATTCAACAAAACTGGCGATTAGTTATTTAATATTGTTACGTTATTACCGTTAAACGGCACTATAATAAAGAATTCAATTCGATTTTGTCTCTCACTTAAAAAGAACTTTTTTGAAGACATTTTCCTATATCACAGCAATGCTCCAAAGCAACATGCCACAAACAATGCTGCATATTAATATACAAGATTTGCAATCACAATTACATTCGCACGATTGCCAAGTTTGATCTAAATTTATTGATAGAATTATGTATGTAAGTTTTGTATGCAAGAGATAGATGACAATTCAAAAGTTAAATTCTTAATTGCTTTACTCATCTGCTCCACCTGCATTAATTTGGTTACCTTCCATCTGATCTGCCTTTCAACAACAGCTTGTAGAAAGGTCCTCTTCGACCATAAGAGAAAAACATGGCTGGGTCAGAGTCTGAGGCAGCGCTCTACAGAAGAATTCAAGATTTAGAAACAACCCTATGGAAATGATTGTAGTAATGCGACAACCTTAGATAATTTGTGTTCACAAGTACCTGATCATGTGAATCTTCAAACACCTGAATGATTTTTGGCTCCTTGATAGGATCACCTACGGACAACAAAGCAAGCAAATACTTATGTAACGTCTCATCGAAGCTTATGTTTCATTTTTCAAGGTCTTTATAACGTTTGAAAGAGCAAATGTTCCAGATAAATACCAGAATGTATTGACAAATACAGCCCATTAAACCTATTTAAAAGACATTCACTCATGAAACAGTATTTGAAACGTTGGGTTTTGATCTGTGTCGATATTTGCTAGGAATAAACTCTTTTCCCAGGTAAGCTAGTTTTACCCCCCACCCCTTCCCCCCTTTCTCCTTCTCCATCTAACACCTCCTACACGTATACGTAGGATACGTAGATATAGTATACGTAGAGTATATTATACGTAGATACGAGTTTCCTTCCCTCTTCAACCTTCCTCTACCTTAAAAATCAACCATGGGGTCAATCTCTTCCCTTAGAAATATCGAGCTTTGGCTCGATATAATATTTTGTGACCCTTAGACGACACCCTGTCTAAGGGTCACAAAAGGAGTGTTAAGGAAAGCCTACAAAACAGGCCTTACTTTTCAAAGAGGAACGATACAAGGGAGAGATGGAAACATCATTTTCCTTTTTTTGTTTTTTTGCACCTATCTCATCTTGCCATGATCGCCTAGCGCTCGCCTTCAGTTAAAAGATACGTAAAAAGAGAGACAATCAAACTATAGCAAAGGTAATAGAGTTAGTCCTGATGATAAACAGAGTAATATTTATTATTAACAGACCTTTCCACTGGTCTTGAAAACCTGGACAACATCTAATGAAAGAAGCAGAATTGTTCCGTGAGTAATACTGCGATAACACTCTTGGACCATCTAATACAACTGTCTACACACATCCTTGCTTTTAGATGCCATAACGTAATCATAATAACAATGATAATTGAATTGTCAAATTGTACTTACGAAGCAGGAAGCTTGAACAGGTAGCTCTTCCCATCCTGTGTGCAAAATACAAAATGAATAACTTGTTGCCTTTCATAATAAACATCTACAAATGATCACAGTAAAATAATGTCTTTAACTCACTCTACTCCATACTAGTACAAAATCTGCTGCTACAAAGTCTCCACCCATCCAGTTTTGGCCAGGAGGACTGGCAACGGTTGTTAGAAATTTGAAATCACCTGCATCGTACATCTGCCATGAAGGGAAAATACAGCATACATGTAAAGTTATTAAAATAAACAGTTTGTGGACTTTTTGTCTACATTAAACCCATGGAAGTGCACACATTCTCCCTTACATATGAGTAAAATTTTGAGTAAGCAAAATTCTGATTAACACTACAACTTTTAAGATGCTTAAGTTGCCTAAAAAAGAAGGTTGTGTGGCAATGTTTATTAATGTCATTGTTTCTGCACTTACATGATATTACGAAAAATTAGAGGCATATTCTGAAATACTTCATTTTGTGATTTGGCAAGGAAAAAGAGCTACAATCCAGTAATTTAGCATGAAAGCCGGCAATTGGACAGTGACAAAACTTGAAGTACACAACATTGTTACACAACTGAATATCCTGTGCAGTTACATGCAGTCAGGAAAGCCTACTCTACAACTACCACATTACTTGCATGGTTACAAGACAAAGCACCAATAATTATGTAAAAGGTGTTTATGTTCACAAAAAATGAATGATGGGTATCAAATTGTCCATGATTAACTTTAAAAGGCATGTCTTTTGCAGGACTTAAGTCACATTTCAGTGGTAGTTTGTACCAATAATTAAGTAAAAGATGTTTAAGTTAGCAAAAGACAAATGATAAATTATTAACTTTTAAAACTATCATTTTTGCAGGACTCTGAGCCACACTTTTTTCTATTGCAAGTTCAATAAAAATCTCACAAAAATAGGTAACCATTGGGTACACAATCATGTATGTACCCACCAGCCACTCTTTTGCACAGACCACAAGAATGGTGCGCTGAGTGAAAGGATTACAACAGATCCCTGTGGCCTTGCTGTTGGCGACTTGGCTCAATTCTTGTTCAAATGTGGGTTCACTGTACTGTTGACAAAAGAAACCAATGGGGTATGCAATAACATTAAATGAATAGAGTAAATAAAATGAAAGCTACAAATTTAGCCTAAATTGCAAACTTTAAAGTTATGATATAGAAAATTAATGACCCAGTCGTTAACTCTATAGTTTCCAATCACTCAAATCCATCAAAGAAAACTGCATGTGATTGCATGAGCTCATACATATATCGACTCCCTTGCAATAGCTTTTATTAGTTTTATAGTTTGTTCAAAGCTGTTAAGAACTCTGCTATACCCCCTGGACAAGGAAAGTTTTTTGCCTCTTACAAATAAATCTCAACAACAGACTTGTACAGCCCATAAGTAAACAAACAGTTGAATACCACACCTTGGACTCCACATTTGGTTTCAACATCCAAATATTGAGCATACCAGACAAGGAGACTGCAACAACAACATCATCTAAGGCAAAACAGAAATATACAGTTATAGGTCAGTAATTGTATCAAATGTAATCCACGATTACATTTGCCAATTATAACAGTTGCTCATAAGGACTCTTGAAGGGACGCTTGGAGAACTGCAGAAAGGGAAATGAAGGACAGAGGCTGGACTCAGAAGCAGATTGACCATGTGACAAAAAACAAAGATTGATGGCTTTCTCTTACCAATAGGCCTTATGTGCATGGATGCACAAAATAGACTAACTAACCAACTTTTATCAATTACTCTACAGTAATTACAAAAACATTACAGTCGTTTCTGTACCTGGTCTTCTTGCAGGTCTCACGACACATGCTGAACTGATCCAATTGGGGGCTGATGGAGAACGCAGAGTGTACAAAATCTAAACCAATAGTAGCCAGATTATTGAGTACAAGTTATGACTAGCAGTGAACAATCATTGTTCGTCTCACAATTTAGAGTCATTATCAATTATAGAGTCAAGATATCAAATTAAAGATTGCAAGATTCCTATGGCTGTATTAATAATAAAAAAACTGTGGTCTTCAAATTATAGCATGGTTTAAGAATTTATGATGATTTTAAATCACATGAAGAATTATTAAGGCTACATTTAATATCATGACCACTATGAACAAACATACCTTTAACAATGAACAACATTAAATTAAATTGAACTCATGAAATTAGTTTGGATTCAATTACCTCAAGAGACAGAGCATCCAAGACATGAATATCAGAATAGCTGCCATAACAAACAACCCGCCATTCTTTCCCTGTGCCAATGCTAACATGGAAAGACTGAAAAGAATAAAGAAATGCACAAACATTGGAGCATACAGCTGTCAATCTTGTTAATTATGATACTCTTAATGGGTGTTTCTTGTGATCAACTAGTCAACTACATGTATGTTGGTAGTTAGTTAGACCAAGTTGGCCATTTGTTTATATTGGAAGTTTCAGCTAAGTATGTGAGCTGAGCAAGGCACAACATTGTATGTTTTGTTCTGGTAACTGTGCTAGAGTGTTCATGCATTCATATAATGAGATACCAAATTAGCCTCCATCTCAGTTGACAGTCAGTTGGTCATTTAGTAAGTCAGTCAGGCAGTCAATGAGTCAGTTAGTCAGCCAGTTAGTCAGTCGGCAAAAACCTGTCAATAAATCAGTGACTGATTCAGTCAGTGAGTCACTCCACCAGCCAGTCAACCAGCAAACCACCAAATCAGTAAGCCAATCAGTAAGCTAGCTAGTAGTATGCAGGTAAGTCAATCAGTAAGTCATTTGGTAAGTAAGCCATTCTATTCAATAAGTCAGCTGGTCAGATAGTCGGTCAGTCGGTTATACTGTCTGTTAGTCAGTCACACTGTCTGTTAGTTAGTCAGTCAGCCAATTGGTCATTAATTGTCCACCTGTTAATGAGTCAAAGTTGATCATAATGTCCACCTGTGAATGAGTCAAAGTCAAATCTTCATTCAGGTAATCAGTAAGTCATCTCTCAGATGATGTACATACCAACAGAGCCAAATGTGTTCCTGGAATGACATTTGCTTGAATGCAGATTCCATCATCTGTGTCCCACAAGCACAGCTCTCTAAGAGAAAAATTTTTTTTTTTACATAAATACTTCCAATCATCAGCAGTTATTATTGAGAAAATCCTCTGTAAATTACCACTTATAGTGACTGCTAAAAATTTGAAATGAGCAGAACAATCTCACTATAAGGAATAATAATTTGTGCCTTTCTTGTAATATAAATTTTGTTGTTGTGTCTTACCCATTGTCAGCTGCACTTATTACACTGGACTGATTGTCCCATCCATCTGTAGCTTTAGCCAGTGCTGTGACTTTTGCTGAATGAGCAAATATAAGGTTCCTGGGTATGACCTGTAGTATTCAGTAAAATACAGTGTGTAATGTATTCATTTATTATGGAAAATAACGGCAGAATTTAGATTTATTACTGAGAACTGTAATGTCACTGATTTAATTTCACTTGTGATCAATCAAGCTAATTTCCTTTAATGGCGATCGTGTTTTAGGACCCCCATTTCCATTTTCTCCTTCTGATAAGTATGTATGAGTATAAGGGAAAAAACTCTTTATGGAAACCCATGGCAATGTTTCAGATCGACTGGCGAAGGGGTCGTGCATAATGTATGAGAGACGAAAGGAAGATCAGGATCTAAACGAAGAAAATTCCTGTGTAGTTCAGAGTAAGAGCTCAAAGCTTGCTTTAAATTTAAACGAGGGTCTATGCGAGGCTTCAATTTAGTTAAAATGAAGAAACAAGGACAAATTTTTCAACAAAACAAAAATCTCAACCACAGCAATTCGGTATACTTGAGCTAATTTGGCATGATGTACCTGTACATGCACATGTAGCCAGTGTGTGATCAGCTGACACTTTCTAGATCAATACATCTCTGAATATAGACTAACAATCGAAAAAAAGAACTGATGCAATCCAGAGTTAAACCGCTTTTAATTTTAAGAGCAAATTATAGAACATGGTGATAATTTATATGGTAACCGTCAAACTTGTTCGTAAATGATTTTAATCTTAGAATTCCCCTTATCAGCCTTACTTTGATCTCTCCATGTTCCACGAATCGTAAGTCCCAGATCCCCAGCTGTCCGTCTGTTGATCCTGTGACGACAGTTTTCTGATCATAAGTTGTTATAATACACGAGATACAGTGTGATGGAGGCGTGCTTCCCCATAAAACCACTGGTACAACAGAGGAGGAAGACATCTTGGTTCTTGCTTGTCAACATTCCGCGCGCCTACATTAATCTTGCTCAGCGGTATACTTCAAACTCGGTTTTAGTCCTTCTCAGCCAAAGAAGTTTCTCCTCGGTCAAGATGGCGGCATCGGACAATGTAATAGTTATAGAAAATGACGGCCATTTTCAGTCGGAAATGGCGAAAGCTGGCGCCAAACTGGTAGTTGTAGACTTTACAGCATCTTGGTAAGTAGAAAATTGCATAACTGTGAATCGCTTCCAAAGAGAAGGGTTGGATTCTTGAGGAAGTGTCAGTGTGCATGGCCCGGATATGCAAAAATTTTTTGTCGTAACAATTGACAAAATGAGTTTGCTACCGACTGGCCTGTTTGGATATTCATTACGTTTTGCGAGCAAGCGCAAATAAGGAAGTGAAATTGACCTCTTTGTAGCCGATGTTTTTTTGTCATATTATCATACTTACACAAATTCGGCAAGACAAGCCGGTGGGTCATGACTCAGCAGTTGCTAAAGATAAAGTTCCTTAAAGTTGTAATGTCTTTCAACAACTTCTTCCTTTGCCCGAATATATTTTCAAGCCAGCTCAATTATTGCGAATAACCGCTAGAAACTTTCAAGGAAGAGTTGTTCAAAGCTCTGTATTCTAATGAAGTGTTATAGTTTAGTGTCTACAACTTGCAAGTGAGCACTTTGTGCTAATCGACTAATCCTTTAACTCCCATGAGTGACTAAGACACAATTTCTCCTTGCAATATCAATATAATATTCAGTGGACAAGCAATGAGAATAGAGAAAAATTATAATCCGAGGATTATTTGTTGGTCCAATACCAAATTCTCCTAGCTGACATTATGAGAATGATATGGCAGATAGTAAGGGGAATTACTGATTAGATCATGGGAGTGAAAGGGTGAAATATATTTCATTCCTCTGTTTAGATTTACATGTAAATGTACCTAAAGTAACTGACAGTCCTGACACATTATGAGCATGGCCACCTGCCTGTAGTTTCCAGGCTCATACAGAGGGTCCTATCGTGTTAATTTTTTGAATAACTGAAAAAAGAAGCAAATATTCTAAATATGAAGAATAATGCATATTGCAGACATAGTTACAAAATACGTACAAAAAGTAGTGCAGCATAGTATTGTTTATGACAGCAAAATGAAAATATTTCTCTATAGTAGGTCTGATTAACCGCAACTCTAGTTACATGTTGCTTCTACATGTGTGTGGTCCCTAAAATCCAAATCCTTGATTTCTTGTCTCTTAATTCACCTTTTGGGCTTTAGATTTCACGTGTAGTATCACATGATTTTTGATGTAAACAAATCCCGAAAGTTTGGACATCGAGTCGAGCTTGCAACACATGTATCCAAACTTCGGCTTTGGAAATTTTTCTTAAATAACTTCCCACTTTCAAGAAGTGTGTCTTTGCTCAAAATTGACATCTTTCTTTTGTCATTTATTTGATCGTTTATTAAGCAAGTTGTCATTTCGCTGCCATTGAAGCAGATGCGAAGAATGTTACAGGAAGTGTTCTGGCATGGAATAATCGAACTAGTTCTGCGCACAGTGATGTATCTGATCGGTATTTTCAGGGTGTTTAATACGTAGATTGTCGGATAAATCCCTTTACCGCAATCTGGATGCTTGCTCATTATCTGCTATACTTCATTAGAAGTAAGTAACCCTAAGAATTTTACTAATATTTAACCTAAAGCTACATGGTATTTGTTTTCTTTGTTTCAGGTGTGGCCCTTGTAAATCAATTGCTCCAACTTTTTCAAATTATAGTACTAAGTATACAGCAGCAGTTTTTTTGAAAGTTGATGTGGACAAATGTGATGTAAGTAAACTTTTGACATACATAATGTCATTAATACAAAACAAACAAATCAAAGCAAAGTTGTTTTTTTAGAATTATTACTGGATGCTTGAAGGCTCTTGTCTCAATTGATGTAATTTGTGATAATTTCAATTATGAGTTAGTGAAAAACTCTTACTCTCCCTAGAGCATTTGATGACAACCACAACCTCATGTTTCATTGGGTGATGGCTGTTAAGTCCAATCCTCACTTGTAACAGTCTGTCACAGTGGGTACACAGATTGCAGGAGGTGCTTCAGGCTGAGAGCCAGCACTTGCTCTGCTTAATGCCATTACTGGTGTTTCTTTTTTGCTATTCACTTCCCTTGCTGCCACACCAGTTTAAAACACAGTACACATCTAGATCAGTGATAGGCTGCTGTATACATGATTACAAAATCCAAATATTTCAGGGATTCAGATTTCTTCTTTGTTCCACATCTGTGGCAAAAGGACTATTTTTTTCTTTTTTGATAGAGTTGAAAATTTCATTTGGTACTAATTCAACAGCAACCAACAACAACATGAATGCATTCATATATTTTTTGTTAGTTTGAAATAATAATGTTTGAAATGTCTTTCTTTTATTATTGTTATACTGTCTTAAATTTTTCCCACTTAATTGTTACATATTTTTTGTATTCTATACTATTATATAGCAGGTCCACATCAGCATTTTGTTGTTATTTTACAACCTGCAAATAAAGTATGTATGTATGTATGTATGCATGCATGTATGTATGTATGTATGTATATTTACCATCTTTTGGTATCTTTTTAATGAATTTTTGTAGGACATAGCAGCCAGGCAAAAGGTGACTTCCATGCCCACATTCCAGTTTTTTAAGGGCAAAGTGAAGGTGGATGAAATGTCAGGAGCTGATCCTAAGAAACTGGAGGAAAAAATAATTCAATGGATTGGAGATAGTGATAGTGAGGCTGGAGTTAAGGGATATGTAAGTCATGGAGTTCTTAAAAAATTGATTGTACATGTACACAGCTGACATTTAAATGAAACTGCAGACTTAGGAAAATTAATATGAAGAATGTTGTGCACAAACAACATGCAAAGTTAAAAGCATTCCAAGTTTTTTATGTGAAAGGTAGCAAATGGTTTACATATTTGCATGAAATCAAGAGTATCATACAATTTTCATGATTTCATGAAAGTCTCATACAATCTTTACAATTTTGAAGTAATCACAATCACTTAACTTTGTACAACTATATTTGAGCATACTGGTAGGTATAATTATATTAAAGGTACCTTCTATTAGAAATTACCAGAAAATCGCAGGCTTACATAATAAAATAAATGTAGATCTCAAAGATTGTGCAGAGCTCACAACACCCCTTGTGAATTGTGCTTTAAATGTATTGTATGTAACAGCATTAAGTTATGTGGAAGACACAAGAAGCACTAGGGCTGATTATATTATTTAATGAGGGATATCTTTGCATAGATCACAACTGACAAAAATTGCCTTTTATTGGATCCAGTTTAAGTATTAATTATGATATCAATACTAATGTTTCAGATGGATTTAGGAATATTTATTAACAAGAGTGGATGTGAATGTTTAAATGAAAGTGATGACCACCATCTGTCAGCTGCTCTGGCAAAGGGACCTGACTTCTTGGAAAGTGACTGTGATGAACAGGTACATAAACTGCAAAACAATCTAATTCACCATTAACATGTAGTCTGTGCTGAGGAACACAATCTACTCCTGTTAATAGCTGTACTTGAATAGACCATTTCAAAGGTACCTTATGCCTTTGTTTTAAAATGAAGTCAAGGCCATGAAGCCTTTGATATGAATTCAAAATTAATGATTACTATGATGCAAACAAAACTCACTTTCACTTGAAAAGTTTTGCACTGGGGCTCATTTTGAAATTGAGGATAGCTGTTTGGAAATTCTAAATAACGTATTGATCTGATGAGCTGTAAGTCCAAAGCTTAAATACTCTTGTTGCCCATAAAACAAAGCATTATTTTGTGACTCAAGAACTGGACTAACCTTGTAGATGGGGAGCTAATTAATCATGAGTAATACCAGCCTTACATTCAACGTGTTTTTCAATCTTATCTATATCCCTTTTTGGAGAGAAGCACAGAGAAAGTAACGTTTCCTACCCAAGAACAAAATTAAATGTGTTGAACCCAACCAGGTTGTCTCATACCCAGGCTGTCATCCACACTTACACTAGCTACACCTTCCAGACTAAGAATTTGTGGCTCTGACCACTGACTGCATTTTCTCAAAACACTCATAACTTCAATGAATTGTAAAGTTCATCAAGCCACAATGTTCCTTGTTTGAGTTATGATAATGATCAGTAATGGAGGATTTCTACAATTGTCTTTTTAGTTACTTATAACAATAGCCTTCAATCAGACTATCAAGCTACACTCACTCAAGATTCAAGGACCAGGAAATGGTAAGTCTCAATCAAAAAAGGGTCATTTTATGGTGCTGACAGCAGGGTCAATAACCTTCCAGTTCTTGTTAATACATTTCAACCTACTAGATTTTATTATAAAATGTTTCTGATTTATTTTCTCTTTCACTCACTGCAGGTAGAGGACCAAAGACAGTCAAGTTGTTCATTAACCACACAAAAAGCATGGATTTTGACTCAGCAGAGAGCTTTGAAGCACTGCAAACTCTTGAGTATGCCATATTGTTCTGACTTCTCTTCCAAAAACATTTAGATGCAAAGTGAACTATTGACATTTCAATTGAATTTGTTCCAAATAAGAACAAGTGGCTTCTTAGTTAGCCTTCATCTTTATTTTCGATAATTTTCTTGTCTGTACCAGTAAAAGTAACACAAGATATATACAGCAGCCTTTATGGTCACCACAAGCAAACCCTAATCACAAACTTTGAGGTGTTTCAGTCCTGGGTGGCTTACCCCATTTGTGTTCTTAAAAAAAAAAGAACCACTTAACTCTGGCATCCGTGGTGTAAATGTTTACTGGCAAATTAAAATGTAAATTTAAAAACCTGCTGGGAACTACATGTATCTGGTATTGAATTTGGATGTTACCACTTGCACCCATCCAGGAGTAGTCACAATACTCGTGTCACTTCATGTCACAGAAACTGGGATAAGCTCATAGCCGTAGCTGTGATAATTAGTCTTGTTTAGCCATGTACTGTATTGCCATATTAACCACTCCATGCTAAATAGGTTAACACCAGAAGATTTAACAGAGGATGCAATCATTCCACTGAAGTTTGTCAAATTTCAAAATGTCCAAAGCCTTACGGTTAGTTAAATTGAATTCTTTTTGATTACTTCATGTTCCTTAAATCTTGAAAAGAGGGATTATACATGTTAAATTTACCAGTTTGTTTTTCTAACCCTTTCACCTTAGCCAATGAAAAGCAAGGAAATTTGATAAGCTGAAGTACTGATACAAGCTGTGTTCTTTACAGTCTTTCTTTTGCTCTCACTAGTAGCCTGTTTATCCTCTGAACACTGACACATTGCATAATTATTAATTTTTCATATAAGTTTTTTTGGGAAAGTCATCTGTAACAGTTCTGTAACAACCCAGTCCTTTGCCAGGTTTTTTTTGGTATAATTATGGACTAGAGAAAAAATTATAGGTGTGTATTCTGCAGCTATTTGTCCTGACAACTTGTTGTGACTGACTAAGCCTGTAGATCAATTGGCATGAGAGAAACAACAATTCTTTGGCTGTTGCCTCAGTTTATTCACACAGTAAAACAATGAATTATTTGTGATAGTATTTATTCAATATTTGTGTTTTCTGTAGTTATTTTTTCAAAACAACCAAGGCAATGAAGAAACAACTGTTGTGGAGTATATTGGATTTATTGGCAGCCCTCTGGATTCAACCAATATGGAGGGATTTAAAAGGGTAAGAAACCTCCAGTTACATTGTTAACAAAGATTGGTTACTTTGTCCATTTTATTGTTATTTTACTTAATTTACTACTGTTTTTGTTTATTTTACTGTTATTAATTTGTCACATATTTATCTAAATGTTTGTTTTAACAATTATATTGTAATAATCAATAAAAGTAATTTGTTTTTAATTATTTATTCTTGTCAGGTGGCTGGTAAAAAAGGTGACAGGCACTAACTCTGTACCAGTGCACTTTTTACCTGAATGCTTCAGCAAATGCCCATCTGGATGTGCTTGTCTGTGCAATTCTCAAGTAGAATAATTAGATACCCTTTTGTGAAATTCTCTCATAAGCCATCAGTAATCTCGTGTCACAGAATATTCAAAGTCTCAAAGGAAACTTATTCAAATTCATTGATTGCTGGTGCAGATGGTTAATTGGAAATTGCTTTCAAAGAAACTCTTTGCCATTAAAATATTACATATAGTAACTGTTTTGCCATGTGTTTTTATGATCAGCCCACAAATACACATACAATCACCTACACTTACATTGACATGTAACTTATTTAAGGTGTCAAACTTTTTACAGCTCTAGCCTTCTAACTTACAGAAGACTAATTTGAAACATAGAAAAGAAACCATGTGGATGCCAAGTATCAAGAATGAGAGCATGTGTTTACAAAGATTCCAGTCTAAAATTTAAGTAAGAATGCATCATATAAACCACATTTGCATCATACTTACCACCATCAATATTAGTCTCCATTGGTACTGGAAAAACATAGTGGAAGCCTGCTTCATAATAATGCAAAAATACCACTGATTCTTTTTCTCAGTGAACCAGCAACTGACTCAAGTTTAACAAATAACAAATAAAAGTGGCAGCTGCAATGAGTAAACCTGACACTCTTGAGGAAACGAGATTGAAAAAGAAATAGCATTTGCCAGAATAGAATATATATATATATATATATATATATATATATATATATAAAAAATCTTGATTATAGTCTATCCTTGCCGTACAGTGCTCGATGTGTTCGCAGAGCCTGGTATATCTGAAGGTTCAAGTAATCAGTAAAGACATAACTTTTCTGCGACTCTGAGTTTGACGCTTAAACGATCATCAGACTGATCTTAATCATTAAAATCTGTCTGATGATTGCGTAAGCATGAAACTCAGAGTCACAGAAAAGTTATGTCTTATTGGTTAGTTCAACCTTCAGATATATAAATAAATGAGGAGTATCTTAAATAGTATTGTACCAGCTGACTAATTACACTTTATTGAAGCTTACTGTGCAAGTATGTTACAAGAGTTTTAGTTCAACTGCAAGGCCAAAATGGTCTGAGACAAATTTGTTCTTTTTGGTTACCAGCTTAATGATCTCTTTTCTCACCACAGCAACATTAGAACTAATGAACATTGCATCATAGTTACCACCATCAATATTAGTCTCCATTCGTACTGGAAAAACAGAGTGGAGGCCTGTTTCACTCATTGTTTCTAGAAGTTTTCTAAATTCTGTACTACTGTTACTAGTTGTGGGGTAATTGTTATCAATGTTAAAGTCTCCAGCCACAACAAAGTGTGAATTCAGGTTGAAGTCTTTCATGGCCCTGGCCAATTCTTTTGCTTGTTGAACCCGAGAATCAACTCCTGTAGGATTTAAATGGGTGTTGATGACATGTAGGGGCTTGGAGTTGATGAAGAACTCTCCAACTACAAAACCTCTATAGACCAAATATTGGAAGATTGAGGAGTTGTATTGTTTTGAAATTGTTCTTACTAATGGTATACGACTAAATATAACAACACCTCCACTCTGTCCAAAGGGGGGGACAAAATCTAAGATGGATGTTCTAAAGTGAAATCCATGTTTCTTCATTTCCACAACAAGGAGTGACGCACATTTTTTGAACACAGCCACTCCAAAATTCCAGATGTATGCCTCCTGAATCAGAGCAATGTCAAAATCCTTTATTCCCTCAACAAGACTTTCAATTCTTTCCTCAACACCATGAGAATGCCATAGTGTGCACCATAAGTTATAACTCACCAATAGCAGATTCCTTTCCAAGTTGAAAGTAGGATTTCCTTTTTTCATATTCTCATGCTGAGTAACTTGATTAAATAGCATTTTTTTATCATCCTGTAATCCATTAAAAACGTAGTAGATGATAAGGAGCATCACTGGAACTGTAGCAACAGCAAGTGCATGTTTCTTACGCAGTTGAGCTAGTATTTTTAGTGACCTGGAAAATTTAAAAGAACTTCTGATCAGTGATAGCAGAAATAAGACTGACAGATTGTTTACACTTCTTAACACTTATCTCTGTCAGAGATCATGGTGAAATCAAGATAATAATATTAATTATTCATTCACTATTCCATTCGGTGAATATTTTAATTTATAACTGCAGGGCATTTAGTCCATTTGAGTCCGTGCTCGGCAGTCTGACCAGAAGTGTAAAATTTCTAAGTGGCGACAACCGAGCGATGCACAAGCTGGGAGAATTTGTCTAACAATAAAGAAAAATAATTTATGAAAACGCTTGACATTCTTTTTTTAACTAATGTGTGCTATTCTTAAGAAGATTACAGGAACGTTCTAGTGGAAATTCTATGAAAATTTCTGACTGCCGAGAGTTTAATTTATTTTGAGATCGTGCCCGGCATCGGAGCATTTAGCCTCAGTCATGATAAACAAAGCTGTATAAACACGAGTGCAAATTACAATTAGCGCGTACGATGTCCAAATTTCGTCTGTCTTGTTTTTCTGTGATGCCTTTTTCATGCAAATTGTAAATAAGTAATGACATGATTCCTCGTTTGACTTGGTGTAAATAACCACTTGTCAGTTTTTCAAGACTTCAAGTTAAACGAGCTCATCTGTCGTCTCTGAAAAATTCACTCGCGGTTACTTACACTCGAATAGTGCACTCGAAAGCATCTTTTTGAAATTTTACCCATTATTACCAGGGAGAAGCCATGGCGTCATTATTACAACACCGTGGTCTCTCTTTTTTCGATACTAGACCACATTTACCTTGCTCTAGAATGCTCCATTTTCCAACACATGCGAAAGCAGGTTAACAAATGAAGCGTTTGGTCATCTGACTACGAGGAGTATTTCGCGCTGCGTTCCCGCAAATATTGCATAAAGACCGCACTGGAGACAGCAAACATAATAAGATCTGTGGGCCAATGGCCAGGGAGAGCGTGACTGACAACACTCGTTCCTAGCCCTTGAATGATCGCTTGAGCATCCACCATACGGAACACAAAAGGATGTTTTGTGATTCAATGAGATGAAAACAAGTGGCCCTGCGCTCTGTAATTTTACCTGATCGCAGCCCTTCAAGTGACCCCCTTGAGCGTGATATTTTAAGTTTGTCATGTTGCTCAGATGTGAAATTTTCCATTTTACGAATTGGTGGGTGAATCAACCTTAAAACTTAGGTATTCAACATGCAGAGATGGCGGCTTTCTTGAGATAGGAGGAGCGGTGAAACGAGTAGCCAAAGCCGCGAGAAGCTTGGCGGCAAGCTTCGCCGTCCACATAAAAAATGAATTTGTGCCTCTTGTATCACATAGTACGTTCGTCTCGGAAAAAAAACAAATTTCACATTCATTAGTCTTTGTTCTAAAGCATCCGGCAAGCATGGTAAGACATGTGCCATCAACAGCTAACAATAATCACGGCTGGATAAAATTCAAACAAATCAGTGACAGTTTGTCAGTGACGCACTTCATTTCATTGGTTAATTGTGCATCGGCAAATCGTGTAGATCATTTATAGTCGTGGACTCTGTCCTAAGACTCTTTAAAATATCCGAGTGTCTGAATAAGACCGATATTCTTCAGAAAACGTGAAATCCAATGTTGGGGAATAAGCAGGTGAAATCACTCTCATTTACAAACTTATTATTCCCCTTTGTTGTGAATTTAAGAAACGGATCAGATTGGCCGTCAAGCACTAAATTTACAAGAACTTAATTTACTGTGTTGTCTGTCGATATTTCTTCGTTCTCTCGACGTCCAATAATTCGTTTTACCTCTGTAAGCGCAGAGTCACTGCTTTGATGTTATTAGTGACGAATTTTTATTTCTTTGGTCGCTCTCCTCCTAGCTTCTATCGAAAGATTTGCAATTTAAAAGAAGAAACACCAGTATCTGGTCTTCATCATTAGCGATTGAAGGAATCAGTGAAGGAGTGATTCCGTGTTAACACTATTTCTCTACTGGAATAGATATTTCTCTGCTCAGTACAGAACAGCACTGAAACGTTTTCATCTGCAGTGTAATTTCGACTTACAGGAGCGCCAGCCGCCGGCCGAACAATGACGAACAAAGCAAAGGTTTTAAAACCACAGTCGCATTAGAGCTATCGAATTCTAGGGCCGGCGTCGCATGCAAATGGAAAATACTTCGTAAGTACTAATCTACAGGCATATCCGCCACACTTTCCCTCTTCTTTTAATGTAAAAATTATATTTAATCAAGAAAATAGAAGAGGGGCATGCAAATAAAAGCTCAGTACTGTAATTGATGTACATGATCGGTCTATGTGAGCCTATGGGCAAGGTAAGTGAACTGGACTGGACTGGACTGGACTGGACTGGACTGGACTGGACTGTTGGACCCTTGGACTATTGGACTATTTTTTGGACTATTTTTTTGGACCATTTTTGCACCGATGTTTTGGACCTTTTTTACTCAGGGAGGAGTGAGAGACTGACTATTAAAGCCAAAGGAGGGGTGATAGGTGGTTATATTAGTAAATATTACTGTTTGATAGAGTATTTACCGGATCATACAAATTATTTTGAGCGGTTTTTCGAGTGACTATTTTTATACCAGAATTTTTGTGCTGGGCATAGCGTTTCTTTATTTTTTGTCATGCAAATGCGAAACTGGCATCTAAACACTGGACTATAGCTGTTATTGATCTTATAACAGATAACAGTGTGCGAGTTCTATGGGCAGTCGCCGCTCTATATTGTTT
The DNA here is from genome assembly GCF_036669915.1 of Pocillopora verrucosa. NCBI lineage: Eukaryota > Metazoa > Cnidaria > Anthozoa > Scleractinia > Pocilloporidae > Pocillopora > Pocillopora verrucosa. The sequence continues at coordinate 34,612,884 of NC_089312.1, read as the reverse complement.
TACCAGTCTTTCAAATCAAGTTACTTCAGACACCTTTAATAAAGCACCCTTGATCCGTTACCGTCTAGCTTGAGGCTCGGCGGGTCGGATATTGATGTCATATAGCGATATCAGTTCGTTTAGGTATCTTTTTTAGTAGTGTAAGTGGTAAATAATTTTCCTAGCAGGAGCTCCCTTCGCAGCCGTTGTTTTTGTCTCGTCACGCAACGTCTACTGCGTGACAAGTCGAAACAGCATCAGCGACTGAGAGTACCTATCGTCAAACTATTCACCTGTAACCCGTGAAAATGGGCTTACATTCTGTTTCTCTCCTTATCTACCTCTGTTGTCTCAATTTTTTTTATTATTATTTGCTTCCCTCAGATTTCGTTTGCGAGAGGTTCCTTCAGTTAAGTTTCAGCAATTTCATCAATTACTGTAGCTCAGCCTTTCTCTCCTGTTTAACGCTGCAGCTCGCCACTATAGCAAGTCACTCATTTCACGACTCTATAAAATCGCGCAAGTTGGGATCGGTTAAAATGCATGACTGACAGCGAAATAGCAAATGCTCAATGTTTTTACCTGACATTTCTGTACAAAAGGAAACAATCAGTTTGGTTCCCCAAGACCCCCAATTTTCTCGGAGGCAAAGCAAAGGGGAACATGTAGAGTCGAGCGACGTTGGCAGGCAACACGTCACCGCCGAGGCAGACGTTTTTTACAGCGCAAGTCCACTCCACTTCCAGTATTTCATGAATAATAACGTTCCATAATCAGAACCATTCCCTAAAACATCCGACACACCACGACACTTCCATATAAAATTCAACATAACCTGTAGCAAACTCGCGCGCCGAGTAAAGTTTTCTCACCCGTAAAACGTGCACAGCTGCTTGTATTGTGACGTTTACTCTTCGTCTCTTATCTTTCTTCTATTTTCTTGTACACTGCTCTACACCACAAATGAGTCTTTCTGTACCTACTCGTTTACTGCAACGTTCTCCTCCACCACTTCCCCTTCACGCACCAAAAGCTATTTATACCAACAAAATGTGGAAACAAAGAGAAACAAAAGAACACAAAAAGCTATCATGCAGATATTAACAATTAAGTGTTAATGCGACTTTACAAAACACGGTTACAATACACGGTTACAATAAGGACCAATTACACTGTTAAGTATTCTTCTAGATAGGAAGTTACGTAAAAAAACGTAATAGCATTCTTACCCTTAGGAATGACAAAACTAGCTCTGAACAAGAGACTTTTATATGACAGTGGGACAAACTGATTTTCCTCTATCATTGCAGACAATCACTTTGGGACTATTTAAAGCCTACACTTGTCATTGGCGCGTTAGCTGCGGCAATCTTCCTGTTTGGTTCCAATATCTGGAGTGGAGGACTCAGCTACGAAAAAAGAATGCTTTTTCGTCACATTATCCAAGAAAGTAACAGAATAGAACAACATACATTGACTCACAGAAAGAACCTTCGGCTGGTTACTTATAACTTATGGTGTGACTTTTTAAAACCTCACACAATTTTGAGTCTTGAAGAAAGAATTGAATGTCTTGCAGAAGGAATAAATGATTTTGACATTGTACTCATTCAAGAGGCGTACGTTTTGAACGCTGGAGTCGCAGTAATCACAAAATGTGCTACATTAATGGTTGCTGCCATGACGAAACGTGGATTTCGATACAGAACGTCAATAGCAGATTTTACCGCACCATATGTAGGGCAGAGTGGTGGTATTGTTATATTTAGTCGTATACCTCTAGTAAATACCACATCAAGAAGTTATCTCAACTACTCCATCCTACAAGTTACTGATTATAGGGGTTTTGTTGTTGGAGAGTTCTCAGTCAATTCCCAACGCCTTTATGTCGTTAATACACACTTAGATCCCCATGGAGTTAATGCCAGGCTCTCACAAGCAAGGGAACTCGCCGCTGCCCTACAGGAATTTAATTCAGATTCACACTTTATTGTGGCTGGAGATTTTAATATTGACAACCACCATCCGACTACAAGTGAAAAAAGCGATGAATATCAACAGCTTTTGAAAATAATGCGTCAAGTTGGACTTCAGTCTGTTTTTCCAGAGAGAATGGAAACCAACCAAGATGGTGGTAACTACGATGCGATTTTCATCAGCTCTAAAGTTTCAGTGGTGAGAAAAGAGATTATAAAGTTAGAAACAAGGAAAAATGAATCTGTGTCCGATCACTTTGGACTCACAATTGAATTAGAGCTATAATAACTTATGCAGGGAAACAGGTGACATTATCGGCCATAAACAAGCAAAATTTACTCTCCTAACCAGCAAAAATATGACATGTAACCAGAAATAAATTGACTAAACAGCTCCAATAGTCTGTCGGTCTTTTATGGCGAACTTGCTGCAGTAGGTGTTTCTTGTATACATTCCTCTCCCTCCCTCTCCGCTTCCCTTCCCTGAAATTCTCACATGGCCTAAACATTCCTCCCATATCCCGCCTCTGTAGGAGGGGTATAGACATTTTATGGAACAACACAATACCATCTTACAACCAAATTTGTTTACCACTTAATCTCTTTTCGTTACTTTTTAACAGTTGTGTCAATATTTTATCGTTATCTGTTTACATATGTATCAAATTATAGATTTTAAAAAAATTTATTCTCTGAAATTATGTTGACTGAAGACACTAGAAGTTTTTAAAGAAAGAGATGACATTCTAATAATGTGAGAGAGGTTTGTTAGAAGTGCATTTTTCGAGCTAATTTTATCCTTTTATTCCAGAGATTTGATGTAGGGGCTCTAATACCCCAGGGTTATCCGGGAACCCGAACCGTTCTGTATACTCGAATGACTTAGTTACCCCATAAACCGTGAAAGTTTGAAGGAAATCGGTGAGATGGCATGTGTCACGCCTGCCCGGCCCCTCTTGTGGACAGACCCATAACACTAACCTTCAAGGTTTGTCGTGTCATGTTTAACTCTTAATCGTTAGTAAATCAAATCTCAGACTTCAAGTTTTCGGCCTTTTGCCACATTTTGTTTGCACTATAACCATTAAAATATCCTCTCCTAAGAGCCTGCAAATTGCAAGAGTATCCACAGAGTTAGCATGGTGGTAAAATTAGCATACTCTTTAATCCCTCTTCAAAAGATATTTCAAAAAGGTGGCAAACCCGTGGATGCGCACTCAAAACACTAGAATGGCGCCGAACGGGCAAAATTTTAATTATTCTAGCGCATGCGTAGACAAAATCCTCATCTGCTCCAGTTTCAATCTTGAGCCCAGGGTCAAAATGACCTCTGAGATAATAATAATAATAATAATAGAAGGGTTTATTAAAAGTATTCAAAAATAGCACCCCAGTGGTGAAATACATGTGAATTTACAAGTATACTTTAAATATTTAAAAAATACGAAAATCTTACATTTGACTTTAAAATTAAGAGTCTAAGGGGACTGGGAATTACAAGAGTCAGTAGTTATATACCAATGAAAAACGCTTAGGTTTGCTTGACTACAAGAACTGGGCGTTAGACGCCATTGTTGGAAAGAAAGATTTTTTAAATCTTTCGGTCCGGCATTTAAAGAGTGATACATGGTTTTTGTTGCGCAACTCATAAACGTGGCAATCGGCGCGCTTTGGTGGAATAAGGTGGTACAGCCGTGACCCAGGCACACAGATACCGTCCCAAACTTTCTTGCAGAGTTCGTCTCTTCTCACATTTAAGCGAGTGGAGTTTGCAGCCACAATGGCGTCTTTGTAGCTCAGCGCCGGAAATAATATACGCAGAGCTCTTTTCTGAACTCTTTCGATCATGTCCTTGAGGTAAATTGGTAGGCTAGTAGACCAAGTGACGCAGGCGTATTCGAGGACCGATCGTACCAAGGCATAAAATATGTTAATAAGGTCTTCGGGTGGAATTCCGGACCGCTTGAGCACTCTTAAGATGTAAAGACGTTTTGAGGCTTTGGAGACAATCTCACGCACGTGCTCATTCCACCCAAGAGTGTCGCTGATAGTGACTCCAAGGACCTTGTGTGAGGAGACCCGTTCTAAGGGACGTCCATTGACGCACAAAGGGCCAAGATCTGGCCGTGTTCTAAGCGAACAAATCACAAGTTCCTTGCACTTCTTTGGGTTGAGGTTCATATTATTGCGCGACGACCACTGTGCAATGGCGTCAAGATCTTTCTGAAGGGACGATGTACCGCCTGATGGGATGACCTCGGATATTGTTAGGTCATCTACATATTTCCAGTGGCTCGATAGTAATGGAGTTTCAATCGCGAGATCGTTAATCATCAGGAGGAACAGGATGGGGCCAAGCTTAGTGCCCTGCGGGACTCCAGCGTGCACGGGCAACCAAGGGGATACAATGTTCTTAATCTTAACAGCTTGGCGACGGCCATAAAGAAAACTGCAAATCCAACGGATAATAAAACCACGGACCCCAAGGTGGATGAGTTTATTGACTAAGATAGTGTGGTCAATATGGTCAAAAGCCTTACTAAAATCCAGGAAGCAGGCCCTTAAGAACATACCTGGTTTGTCAATAGAGGACAACCAGTTGTGCATCATATCCAACAGGCAATAGATGGTTGAAGTTCCTTTGAGGCAGCCGAATTGGCTGAAATCGATGAGGTGCACAACATCCTCAATTAGCCATTCAACTACGAAATCCTCCAGGACTTTAGAGACGATTGCAGTTAGGGAGATAGGTCTTAAATCTTCCCTACCGGTTATGGGCGTAACCTTGGGTACCGGTGTGACATTAGAGTCTTTCCATGCAGTAGGGAAGGAGCCTGATGCAATAGAGGTGTTGAATATTCGCGTGATCGGCTCAGCGAGCTCAGCAGCATATTCTTTCCAAATACGAGTCGGAATCCCATCAGGCCCAGGGGCTTTAAAGGCGCTGATGGCAAGTAGCTTTTTGTAGACCCTTTGTGTCTCGATTACGGGCGGTTGAGGGGATGGTGAGTAGCAGGGCAGTGCACTTGTATCAAGTGGCTTAATGTCAGATATTACAGATACAAAAAACTCATTAAGGCGTGTTGCGAGAGTCGCGCCAGAGATAATTCTGCCTTCCTCGTCAGTATAACTGAGTTCGTTAGGGCTGCTAGCCTTCCCTGCAAGCTTATTCACCATACTCCACCATTTCCTCGGGTCAGTGCTCTTGAGGTTATTAACTTTGTTTTTATAGAACTCGCATTTCCGGCGGGTGATAACCTCTCTGACCTTATTTCTAAGGCGACGCCATTTCTCCTCCGGGCCATTTAGGTAGGCGCGTTGGCGCTCTAATATGAGAGCCTTAATCTCAGGTGACATCCAAGGCTTGTCCATTGGATGAATCTTCACGTATTTGGACGGAAAGTAGATATCGCTGGCTGATGAAAGATCCTTAGTAAATGAGTCAGTGAGAGAGTCAACTGATGGTGAGTCACCGTCTACTTCTAAATCACTGAACCAACGGTGAGAACACGCCCACCTCCCAAAAGCGTTTATTGCCGACTGAGGAAAGCGACGCATCGGGATCCTTTTCTTTTCAACGCACAGCGGGTTTAGTTGGTTCATTGAAAGCGGATTCCAGTGAACAGAGCTATGGTCCGAAGACCCTAATTGTGCGCTGACAATTGGTTCGCTCGATTAATTAAAATTTTTTTATTGGTTCCTGGGAAAACAGTCACACAGGAGGTGTGATTTATGGAAGAGATCGACAGGGCCAAAAGTAGAGCCTTAACAACGATAAATTTGAATTGTTTTACTGTTGTTGTTTTTTTTTGCGTGAAAGTTGTCACTTGTAAACTGCCTGTCGATGTGTGAGAAAACATCCAGCAGAAGCCGTTGCATGCTGTAATGGCGGGAAGCTGTTCCTCATGGATTGCTGTCGTTGTTGTCAAAGACGTATAGGTAGTAATAAATCACTATATGAATTAGTAATAATAATTACAAATTAAATAATAATTAATTTTGAGTGAAAAGCGGAAAAGAGAGAATTGTAGAGGTCATGCGAGCGTACGGGAATGTTCTAGCGTAAAAGAGTTTGACATCAGAATAGCATAGTGTTCAGTATCAAAGAAGAAATCGAGAAGCATAAATAGGTAAGGAAAAGGTAAAGAAACCGCGAGGAAAAGGGTCCCGTTCCTAAAAAAATACAGAAATGAGGTCTGTTGCCATCCAAAGCCCTTTTCAGGCCACATTTTCACTATCTACTTTACAGCAAGTAAATCAATCAAGAGATCCCTTATACCAACGTCTCAGGTACTCCAAAGTAGATGAAACTGCTGCAATCATGCTTGTTCAAAGTACATCTTTACTAACTAACTAGCTTGTAATCGATTCACCTCGCGCGGAAACCTGAAAACAGCGTAAAAGCTGTGTAAAAGGCCGCAAGTTACCCTTTTTCTCTCACTGCCAAACTTCCGGGAGCACTGGAAGGTGCACTGGAAAAAATCTCGGTATTTTCTTCTGGTTTATAAATTACATTTTCGATTAGTAACGATGAGTCGTTAGTTCACGTACACAAAGATAATTTCCGTTCTTTTCTTTTTCCTCTGGCGTAGCGGACCTATGCTCTATTTTGGGCACGCGCAGAAGTCAACAGGAAGAAGTGTTTTGATTACTTTAAAGGAAAAAGTATGTTAGCTTCGTCAATGGAGCCTCTTCTTGTTGTTTATTTTTACGCATCACGTTTTGGTTCACCCTACGCTCCCTCTAGGAGTAACAAAGGGTTTCCCTTTGATTTCTAGCTCTCGTCGTCGCCTGGGTAACTAACTAACAATATGGTGAAGACGGAAATAGAAAGTGGGCACAACTCATGAACAAAATCACCGATTCTTTTCAATATCCTTCTGTAACTCAACAGTGTTAAAAGCAATTTGGTTCTAAAATGCCTCATGAAACATTCTTTATCCGAGCTGCTTTTACTTGCAGAATTTTGCATAGAAGCTTGATGAAAATTGCCACATAAAAGTCGCTTACATTTGAAGCTTTCAAGCTCCCAAAAACATATTTTGTAGGGCTTTTAAAACTCCAAGTTTTGAGTGCGTTAAATTGCTATTTAGTGCTCAAAATTTTGACTCTTCAAGTCCTTTTGAGTCTCCAATTTTTCGGATTCATATGGCCCATCTCTTTAAAAAGACCTCTGTTAGCTTGAAGACATAATTATCTATTGACAGCTCCGTTCTTTTGACATTTTCCTGCTTTGCCCAAAGATGAGAGCCTCATTGCGTCATGGTAAATATTATAAAAAATGCAATCGAATTAACCATTGGCTAGAATTAAAGGCCATTCTTGTCTGAATTAGGTTCGACTGTATAATTTCCTGTCTTAACAAGGGCTTGACAGATTCATCTCTTAGGATAGAAAAAAAATAGATTACCTGGACTTAAAAGGTTTTTTTCTTCTTTTGTGGTCTTCCTTATTGACAGATGAGCAGATTGAGTCATTGACGCAGGCTGAATTATTGACGTGAACAGAAGATACATCCTGTCTTTTAAATTTTCTTTCTTGTTCCTTCTACTTCTTTTCAACCTTTGTTTCTCTCAAATCCTTTTAAATGATGTTCCCTTCACCTGAAACTTCCAATGATAAACATTACCCTCGCAAGTGGGACAATGGAGACCATAGGATTACATCCAAAAAGCACGGGTCCATCAGGATTTTTCATATTTCTTGCTGTTCTTAACATCTTTTTCTCCATCACTGCCTTTTTGGGCAACGCTTTGATCTTAACTGCTCTCCGCAAAGTGACTTCTATTCACCCTCCGACAAAGCTGTTATTGCAATGCTTGGCAATCAATGATCTTCTCGTGGGACTTCTTCTATTGCCTCGCTTGGCAGTAATAAGTTTATTTGTGACTCAAAACACGCAGGAAAATATTTTATACTACAGCAACGCTATAGCTATCTTTTTGATAACAGTATCCGTACTAACATCGACTGCAATATGTTTAGACAGGCTTCTAGCGCTGCTTTTGGGGCTGAGATACAGACATATTGTCACATTTAGTCGTGCAGGAGCCACCATGATATGGATTTGGTTCGTGGGCTGTGCTGTGATTGGATTAAAATTCGGCACGGGGTATTTTGATTGGGCCCGCTTTGCAATGAACTTATTGATGTTATTATCTTTATTAATATCGTTCTTTTCGTACGTAAAGATTTATCTCCTTCTCCGTCGTCAGCAACTGCAATTACGGGGCCACTTCCAACAAGTGCAAGCGCGAAATGAATTCATGCCACTGAATATAGCACGATACAAGAAGACAGTCTATAGTATTGCATGCGTGCAGGTTGCTTTGCTTATTTGTTATCTTCCCTTTACTATTGTGGGTATGCTATTGACATCACGTAAAATACCTGATGCTTTGGGATCTTCTTTCTTTCGAGCTACAATCACAATTCTTTGCTTTAACTCATCGCTAAACCCGATACTTTACTGCTGGAGAATAAGAGAAGTGAAACAAGCTGTGAAGGACACGACAAGGCAATTAAACTTATGTCGTGCATCAATTTAGTTGTGGTACACGATTGCTTAGGTGTACTGATCATAACTTTAATCCACATCAAATAATTACTTTACCAGAATGTAACCAATATTTAGATGAGTGTAAGCATCCGGTGACTTGGACCTCCTACGGTGTACAGGGTTAAGAATTATCTTTTGTATTATTTCCTTTCATGTTTTGTGATTTGGTCTGACGACGGACTAATCTATACATGCAATAGATATTTGAATAGTGTAAAGTCAATGAATCGACTCCTTTGTTGCTTCAGAAAAGATTACTATAAGATAATTAATTATCCAAAAAGTGAGGGTTTTTGTTAAAAAAAGATCCATTAAATTTTCTGTGACTGAGACGAAAAAATTCCAAAATATAATTGTCCAGGTTAAATTATTTTGACACTAAAAAGCGATCTTATTAAGTCTTTCTGTTTAGACTCTAAAGCTGACCTATCATCGAATTTTCGGGTATTACGTGATCTTTGAATATTCAATGAAAAAAAAAATGGTTCAAGCCCTTCGAAGGTTGACCCCGCAAAGAGTAAATAACTTCAGTATAAAGTTTGATCGTTCAATGCATGGTTATGACTTGACTTGGGACAAAAGCGGCTTTTCTCCCATTTTGGTCAAATTTCGCACTTTTCAATGAAAAACCCGCTCTTACTTTTGTTGTTGTCTTTATTTAACGCTGTAATTACAGGTTGGAAATTAGCCTTTGCGACACACTGACTATCATACTGTTTTACAAAACTAGAATGTGAAGATTTACAACGTCAGTCAACAAATTTGAATGTAAAGATCCACAACGTCAGTTAGCCATGTGTATACATTGGAATAATCTAATAAATTTCTTCATCACTGCATAAACTCACTTTGCCTTTAAACTACTAGAAAACTAGACTGAAAAAGAGAACCAAAAACTGACGTGCACTGCTCTGAAAACCCAAAATAAAAACTTAGAGAAGTTAAAATGTAAATTCATGAATTGAATGTTTTACCCGTTCACGGATTCTTTTGGTCGCTGCTCTATCACGAGATGAAGACAGGATACGAAATGATCGTTTCCTATAGATCTTTCAGTGAAAGCATGATTTGTCAGCACGATTATTCTTATATCATTAGGAGATAATAAATGACTCGTTTTTCCTCCAATAAAGTGTCGATTGTTTCCTTTTGCTCTTCTTCTTATACAAATCCAACTGCATTTGGTTTTATAGCCTATAGGACTGATTAGTATAGTACAAGATTAAGATCCGACTCTCCGTCCACTGAGCCACAGAGTCTTTAGGGTGAGGGAAGCTATTACGAGGTTCATATGTTACATTCATCCTGCATGCTACTAAGATCCAACGTCAAAAATGTCATGCTCGTGATCAGAATAAATCGCTCATCGTACATTTTCTGTGGCTCGGTGGTAGAGCATCGGAGCGCGAAACCCGAAGGTCTGAGGTTCGATTTCTTATGGAGATTCAGACTTTTTTCCTCTGTTGCACGCTCGAGACCAAAGGAAAAAAAACGAGTCTAATCAATCTTTTACCGCTCAGTAAAGAACTCAGATTCAAAAATTGCGCGTTTACCACATACTTTTTTTCTCATCTAACTGAATCAAGTACGAAATTACAATTCCCCAGCTGTCTTGGAAATCTTAAGAGTTTGACAGATTATTTATTTCTTCAAAGCGGAATATAGTAAAAATGAAAGGGCTAAAAAAAATTTGCATAGGCTTTAAAGGTTCTTTTTCTTCGAGTCTTCTCCTAATGACAGAATGACAGATTGAGACTATTAACCGTCGCAATATCTTGCATTGATTATTGACGCTAATAGATGGTAGACTGTGTTTCCCTCAAATCCTTTTCAATCATTTTCCCTTCACCTGAAACTTCAAATGACGGAGCCGCCGCAAGTGAGACATAGGCTTTAACCTATACTTTGAAACGTTTAAGAAAAAAATAGAAATTTCGAGCGCGAGAACATGTTATTTAATGCAATCTTCTGAGGTCATTATGAGGTCATTCAGTACAGCTGTCAATGTTTCGTTTTCCTCTACCACTGAAGCAAGTTCAACAAACATTTGGTTGTATAGCTTACATATGCATACGTACATAAATAGACTTTATTTAAACGCGAAATTTGAGTGTAGCTACAAAAGCTGATGTTTTCGTGTTAAATATAATAAAATACAATGAAAATAAAAAATCCTGAAAAGAATATAAAATTTACATACTAATCAAATAATACATTAATAAAACTGATATAAAATACAATAAAATACGATGTACTTTACAATTGATATAAAGATACATGCTTGTGATATTAAATGTTAAAATGACATAACCAAGAATTGTCCGCTTAAAATCATATAAATCCTCTTAAGCTCTCAGGCCAGCAGGTAGGGAATTCCATAGTTTAGCAGCTAAGTAATTAAAGAATGTAGACCATACGTTGTTGTTATCGGCTGAGAAAGTGACAGGATGTGATAACCACGTAGGTTGCAATTTGCAGAACGAAGAGTAAACTCGGTTTTCATATAATTCGGGTAGTTTTCTACAAACAAGCTCTTATGTAACAATATGAACATGCACTGGAGATGCTTACTACTTAACGAATTGAGGTTAACTTTTCTGCATTACGTGCACCACAATAATGCCAAACTGTAGAGCAGTATTGAAAATGCGGTAGGATAAAAGCTTTGTAAATTTTTAAAATAGTGGCACTTGAGATCAGTTTATGAAGCCCTAACATAACACGAAACTGATTGTTTATCTTCTTGCAGATGGTAGATATATGATATCGAAACATATGAATAAAGGGGTAAGTTTCTAAAGAAACTGTGGTGCTGCGTCGGTGGGAGAGTATAGCAGGTAATTTAGTGTTAACAACTGGGCTGAAAACGTAAATTAGCCACCGTAAAGAGTAAAAAAGCTGACGTTTCGAATCGCCCTGACGAAGGGCTAACGCTCGAAACGTCAGCTTTTTTACTCTTTACGGTGGCTAATTTACGTTTTCAACCCAGTTGTTAACACTAAATTACCTGATATCGAAACATAGTTTGTTGTCAATACTTATACCAATATGTCTGTTGAAGGCTTAGCAGCAAAAGAAAACATATGATCAGTAGTGCCTAAAACCATTGCTTGCTGCTCGCTTTTATCGGCAGTCATGCCATTATTGTGATACCACTGATTAGCAACTGGCAAATCGTAGTCGTACGTTCCTCCAGGTTAACTGGATCTACATTAGAGTCGCATATCTGTTGATCGTCTGCATAAACATGCAGCTTGGTACGTGTTACATGATAAAACATATCGTTTAAGAAAATATTAAATAATATAGCTCCTAATACACTTCCCTGTGGTACTCCCCGTCTGACTCGTTTCCTAGGTAAAGAAAGCATCCCCGATCTTGACTCTCTGTGATCTGTCATTCAAATAATCTCTCGAAGAGGCGCAAATTTCCTCACCGAATCCATAAGCTTTCAGTTTGGCTAGAAGAAGAGAGTGAGGGATGACGTCAAACGCTTTTGATAAGTCCAAAGACATAACAACTACTACTTCTCCTTTTGTGAAATCTGACAGGAAGTTACGATAGATAGTAATTATTGGAAGCATTCAAAAATCTGAGAAACGCCACACCGATGCGATTGCGATGTAAATTATTTTTTAGGTATTTGAGTTAGTTCTTAAGACATTTGAAATCCAGACGGTTTTAAGTTTTTCTATTTTTTTCCCAATTTTTTATCGTCGATGGTTTGATTTGTTAGATTTGTTGATTTAGCCAATTTTTTAGGGAAGTGTATGCGACTTAAGCGAAAACGAAGCGTACATATTATTCAAAAGAAGAGATCATCACACAGAAGGTTAAAATGAAACCAGTACCGAATAACGACCAACTTCCTCCAACGAACAAAGTCGAAGATACTGAGTTAGTTATTTAATTGTTATTTCGAGCTTAGCTGAAGAACACTATTCAATCTATTTAAATCATCGTATAAGAAACAAAGCTATAAATCTCGGATCTCCAGTTGAAACAGCTTTTCAAGTAGAGAGTTATGGAGCAAGAGATTCCAACCCTACAGATTAATAACAAAGGCAACAACAATAGCAACAAAATACCATAGGAAAGCAAGAGAGGATCCTGTAAAAAAAACTCTACAAGTAAACCAAAAACATTATCTCTCTCTGCTAGAAATACAAAAGAACGGGAGAACAAAAACTTTCAGATTTCACGCCTGACAAAAATTTGTCCTGCTCCAAGGCAGGACAACGGCGCCTTTGGTAGGGTAAAAAATCGCCGGGTGCACTTGTCTCACTGAACTGATGACACATTTTCTCACAAACTAAGCAAAGTAAATGCCTATTGCACCTGGCCTCTTATGCATGCTCGCATCCTGCTGTATTGAATTTTTGGAATTTAGTGGAGTCATGAGATATTTCGTAAGTTCCTTATCAGTTTACTCGCGAGTATCCAAGGTCAGTTCAAATCTTCCAAACGTATTTCATAACTTATTTTACTTATCAGTTATTGTTTTTGCTTTTCTTTTTTTGGTTTGGTTTGCTTTACTTTGCTTTGCTTTGTTTCGTTTCGTTTTATTTTGCTTTGCTTTGTTTCGTTTGTAAATAAGTTAATTTTCATTATAAATCTTTATTATGCTTTGATTTTGGGCTCCACAACCTATATTCCAGTAACTGCCATTAGAGAGGTCCACATTTTAGCAATATTTTCACTTCCCTCCAATACTGAGCTAAGCAAACTGAAATTTACCAGAATGTTAGCTATGTGAACATAGCCTTTTTTAGCCATTATTTTGACGCATTATTCTCTGATAAACCCTAACACCTTAATTAAGGCCAGGCAAGCAAAAGAAGTGAACCGAAACATTTTCTTACGACTCATATCATCTTGATTACGTGGGGAAATTCGACTTGATTCAGCTGAGCAAGAAATCATATTCAATATCAAAATCTCTTCTCTCCAGCAAGATCTCACTCTTGCTCTCGCGGTGACAACTCTTTAATTATTTTTTTTATCCCTAACAAAAATTAGCCTGTATTGCACAATTTAGTCTGTCAACGAAGATCCAACTGTCATATTCGATTACACTACTATGAGGATGGCGACATGGCTGGAGAGGTTTGCCTCCTATTGTACAAAATTGTTATTATTGTTGTCATTACGTACTTAGGGGAAAAAGTTGCTCGTGAACCATACAGAAATACGATCCAGCACGTTTTAGCAAGCTAGGCAATCTCTTAATTTGCAACTTTAGTCAATTTCCGCTTTTGGGTGTCATTTTATTCAAGATTGCCCAACACCGACGTGATTAAGAAAACATAACTGATAAGAAAGTAAGTGACTAAGCATAGCCACCCCAGCTTGCTAAAGAAAATACACACTAAAATGACAAAATTTATCGTATGATCTGTCTGGCTCCGCTTGCGCAATCCCTTACAAAATCATAGTGAAAGCTGAAGTGTATAGGCAGAAAGGGTTGACGTCTGGCCCCAATGCACTCATACGACTTTGATGTAAAAAAAAAAGAGTGATAGCAGTGAACTGAAAATGAGAATAAAAGATATGATTTTTGATGAATTGCGAATTCCTCGTTTAGACTCGAAAAAAGAAAGAAAAGATTTTGTTTCAATTGTTATTATTATTTTTTTTTGTTGTTGTAGAATCGTCTTGCTATTTTCCCACGTGCGTCGCGTCCTTTTGAAGTTGCAACAAAATTTTCGAAATTCTCAAAACTAAGTCAGTGGTCATATGATAAAATGCTTATCGGGCCAGATGGGAAAATATTTGGCCCTCGTTCATGACGGACAGACGTCGCTGAGCTGTTCGCGTGATATTTCAAGCGCAAGAAGCTGTCTATAGGTTTGAATATAGTACTGTCACTATCATTGGAATGCTTGGTAAAATGACAAACATTCTGCGGAAAGTTAAACTAACATGCCTCGAAAGACTATAATTCCGAGGGATTAAGCATAAAACCCATATTGCAAAGCACTTTCTTTAGTACTTGCCCGTAGCACGAAGGACAGTCGAGGTAAGTGGCTTGCACACATTCAGCACAATCAACCCATTCAGCATCTGTTATACATGTACTTTTCACATTTATCAATATTTTCTTCTTCCGTTTCTACGCCTATGGTATAAAGTTTTAAGCATACATGTTTGTACATGTGGTGACAAACTTCGCCAGAAATAAATTTACAATTATCCGACTGAGACCTGTTAGGCTGCTGAATATAAACAAGAGTCTCAAAGGGGCGATGACTTCAACGGCTAACGGTTAAAATTTTGGCCATTTTACTAAGAACGGTTTATTTCTTTCTTTGGGGTTAAAATAAAAATTCAATGATTGTAATCGAAACAAATCACTCACTTATATTAATAGAATAAAATCGCCTAACTGCCAGACTAAAACGATTCGACAGTGACTGGGTTGCCCAGGCAAGGTTCGTTTTCGCCTCCTTCTATAAATAATCATGTGATCAACAGTTGCTCAACAATTAAATTCTAAACAGAGAAAGCTATTAATGTTATTTTTAGAATGAGATTTTTCCTATATTAAGCGAGCAATCTTCCTTTCAGGCTATTACAGCAACATTCACGGGTTCTTGCCAACGTGGTTACAATGGGACTCAATTATTGTCCATATGACGCTTCTAAATCTTTTCTGGTGGTCCTTATAGTCATGAATGGTCTGCTTCATCTCCCTCAAGCCACCGGCAAAAATTGCAACCATAAACTGCCTAGTAAGTAGTGAAGGCACTTTTTGGTTTTTCTGAGGCAGGTTTTTTCTTCTTTATTATTTTTTATTTCGTTTTATTGTTACTCAGTTCAGAATGGCTGTTGCCAATTTTTTTCACGTGCCATAAGACTTGTTAATGGTTTTATCTTTCCCCCTCTTCCAGTAATACCTGATGTAGAGATTTCCACAAGTCCACCAATGCTGAAACTAGCTGTTGGTACAGCGGTAAACCTGACTTGTATGGCGCAGCCCAGGAGTATTGATGCAGGATATTACGATAGATGGACCGAGTACATTCAATGGTATGACCCACAAGGCAAGCCAGTTGGACATAAATGTGTGCAGGGTAGAACAATGGTGTTAAAACTTAGATGTACTTTAATGCTCAAAAACCTGACGGTAGAGAAACTCGGGAACTACACGTGTGAAGCAGGAAATCCATATCCTGCGCACTGCAGAAGAAAATCAGTCGAAATTGGTCCACAAGGTAAGCAACAGATTAGGAAAGTAATACAAGGACAACACTCAGGTGATGACTGGTAAATTAAATGAAAGTAGCGTAGAAATAAAAGGAAAAAAAAAACATCAGCATTGCATGAGGCTGTGTCATCAAGATCGCATTATCTAAATAGTTCTTCGTCTCGTTGGTGTAACTAATAGTCTCATGCCCCATTTTTTTTCAAATTGACTTTTTTTAGTATTGCAACATAATAAGAGGATAGCAAAAGGGTGAGGGGGAGGGGGTGTCCTGATCCCTTTTCACGTGCAATTTCCGCGTCATGTATATTTTAAAACGCATTTTAGGCGTCACAAAAATAAATAGTAATCCTTCAAATCGTGAGATGAAAGAAGTAAATCACACGTTTCGTCTATTCTTGCCCCCCGCTGGTTCATAAATACACATATCACGTTCGTCTTCTGTAAATTTGGCCTTAATTATACTTGGAGTTTAACCCGTTGCTATCCTCTAATGAAGCTACATAGAATTCCCTGAAAAAATGACCTGTGGGACATTTTAGCTCTTTTACTAAAAAAAACCAAAAACAATTTCGCTTATATTATAAGTCGTGTTACCGACTCCGTCTCTCCTTGGTCTTTGTCAGCCTGATATGAAATTTTACA